>NC_058404.1:201201534-201207656 GCF_002201575.2 Neomonachus schauinslandi
CCACCCACCCACCCACCCACCCATCCACCCACCCATCCACCTACTCATCCACCAAACCATCCATACGCCCACTCATCCATCCAACAATCCACCCATCCATCCACTCATCCACCCACCCACCCATCCACCCACCCATCCACATACCCATCTACCCAACCATCCATCCACCCATCCACTCATCCATTTACCCATCTACCCACTCATCCATCCATCCATCCATCCATTGAACAAATAGATCTTGAGGTCCTACTGTGATCAGGCCCTGTCCAAGTTCTGGCGAAATAAAACAAGCCAACCTAACAGGTCCCTGCCCCATGGTGCCGACCTTGAAGGGTAGAGAGGGAGCAGACAATGATCCGATAAATCAATTCATTACGGAGAAGAAGAGCAGATGGCAGGGACGGCTGTTCTCCTTTGCCTGACTGGTGTCTCTCTTCCTATCCTGTTTCTCACCAGAAAGAAAAGTATTCAGATCCAGTGGCTCATGCCTATGCCTGCCTGCATGGGAGGGCCTGGCTCTCCATGGGGACCCCAAAACCTGCACAAGAAAACAACACCCCATGGACCCACTGTGGGAAGACTGTGATGACTTCCATAGCCAAGTACTTCTCCAATGTTCATTTTCTTCGTTCTTCCCTCAAAATGTCAAATCACTCTGAAGGAGGCTCCTGATGGGACATGTGACAGAGCTGTTAGAGAAGCATTTTAGGAGGTGCTGACAAGCTGGAGAGCTCGCCCCATCTGAAACAGGAGTCACCTCTCCCGAGGACCCTGACAGGAACCCCAGGGATGTGGAAGAACCCCATACAGACTGGGGTCCTGGGGAAGATCTGGAAGCTTCCCTGGCCACCCTGGGGGCTCTACCACTGAGAAGCCAACACTTGAAGGCCAGGCCAGTGATGTAGAGTAAGAGCAATGGCAGGCCAGGGAGGCCATGCCCTGTGCCCCTGGACATGCCCGTCTCCAAGCCTCTGGTCCCCCAGTGTAAAGTTGGGAGTGGGGCAAACATCATCATCATCATCATCCTGGTAAATCGGCTAACAGGACCTCAAATGCCCATTCTATGCCTGAGGTCCCACCGACAAGGAGGAAGGGAGCCTCCCTGTGCCTCCTGCTCACTCTTTGCCGGTAATGACTGAGCACACTGAGATATGACCTCCCCTCTGTGCCTCAAGTGGCCTCGCCCCCCACACTACACCCCGTGGTTGGCCACCATGGAAACCTGTGCCTCTGTGGGACCCCCAAGGATGGTGCCAGAGTGAGGCGAGGGAAGGGGGCTTGTCGGAGGGGCATGGATGACAGAAGCCCCCTGGAAACACAGAAGCTTCCAGAGTCTGGACAGACTGTCTCTCCAGCCTGAGTCATGGTGCCAGTCCCTGAACTGGTTCCCTGTTCCCTGGGTGCCCCCACTGGGCTGGGGATGTGTCCGATGCTTGTGGGTGCCCCCAGTGTTGGGCATATGGATGGTCCATACTTATGGGCCGTGGTGGAGGGTCAGGGCCACTCAAGAATCCGCCTGCATAGACAGCCACCAGCCACCGGCACAGACTGCCTACAGGATTTGCCTCAGCTTCTGAGCCAAGGCCACACACCTCCCCAGCAGCCCCAGCAATGACAGATGATGGCAAGAAGCAAGGCTCGCCACCTCCCACCAACGCTGGTTCCTCTGAGCATCCTTGACCCTGGAGCAGCCATGGGCCACCAAGGCTTTCCCAGAGCTGTACCACAGTCTGAGGCCCTCTCCCTCCCTTGTACAGGTGGTCTCCCTGACCACACCTACCCCTTTGCCCTTCCAGAAGCATCATCCCACTGAATCTCTGCACTTCCAACTCCGTCTGGGTGTCTCCTTCCCAGAATACCCAAACCATCACACTTCAGTGAAGAAAAGAACAAATACAGGAACAGGGCTCATGACTCAGAGAAAGAACCACCTCGAGGCCTGTTAATCCTGCCATCTTCCAGTTCAAGGGACAAATTTTGGTAGAAGGGACAGGAGGCTTGTGATGAGTGAGGAAACATGCAGACAGGCTGAGGAATGTAGCGTGTGAGACTGCCTGTCTCAGCCAGGTCCCTGAGAAAGCAGAGCCTGAGGCAAGGATTAAGTCACTGCCACCTCATTGAAAAGCACAAGGCCAGGACAGTGAGGGGAAGGAGAAAAGGAAGCGAGACAAGGAAAGGTGTTTGTGACCGATGCGTTCCTGCACTGGCTGCCACTTTACAATGAGCAACAAGAGCCCAGCAGATGTGCTCGTTCAGCACGCAGGCTCTTCTCAGGAGCAACCGCACAGAGGAACCACGCTTGGGGTCGTCTTTGGAGGGGAACTTATTTGCTCAGCGCCCCGGCTCCTAACCATCCCCCTGCACTCTCGGACTGTACCATTCAGTAGCCACCCAGGAAATGAGTCCCCAGGTTCAAGGTGGGGTACTGCTTCCACATCAGATAGTGGGAGGCCCCCTGGTTCAGGCAGATTGTCAGCCAAGAGAAAGGAGGTGCTTGAGGATCTGAGACTGTGTCCCCCACACTGCCCAGCTCCCGCCCTCGAGGGGCCCAGAGCAAGGGAAGGGCTCAGTCGCATTGGAGCCCGGTGTCCTTGGGCAAATCACACTGCCCCTCTGAGCCTCCTGGGCACGCTGTGCACAGCAGAGCTTTCTTATGGGTGTGGATTAGTATCCTGTAGCTGCTGTAACAAATTACCATGAATCGGGTGGCTTATAACAACAGAAATTCATTCTCCCACAGCTCTGGAGCCAAAAGTCCCAAATCAACATGTCAGCAACAACTGAACTCCTTCTGGGAGCTCTAGGGAGGGATTCTTCTCACCTTCCTGCTCCAACATCTGCCTCCAACTTCACGCGGCCCCTTGCTCTGCCCTCTGTCTTCTCTCCCGTGTGTCTCTTACAGGACACTTACCACTGGATTCAGGGTGTACCCACGTCCCCCAGGAGCCTCACCCAATTACATCTGCAAGGACCCCTGTGCCAAGCAAGGTCCCATTCTGCGGTTCCAGAGGTCAGGACATGGACACATCTTTGAGGGCCCATGCAACGCCGTGCAGGAGATGAGAGAGCTCACGGGCATGAGGGACCCACAGAGGGGAGCTCGTAAGTCCCACAGTGATGACCTGCTCATGGGTCTGGATGAAAGGCCAGGGCCGGTGAAGAAAGTCCATGTTGCCTGTGAAATGGGGCCAGGCCCTGAGTCGCCAGGACTGTGGTACAGATCAGCGGGGTTGGGGGACGCAAGGACAGCCTGCACTCTGCTGGGCCGCAGGTGGGGCCTCAAGTGCCACGTGCAGTCAGAACCACGGTGAGGAGCCCTGCGGGATGCATTGCAAGAGCAGACGAAGCTGCAGACAGCAAGCCCGCCTTCCTCGGAAACACTCGGGCACAGGTCTGGGCCCGTGATCGGGGCGCATTTTGGGGCCAGTCACTCATTGTCCCTACTCAGTCCCTGCCGGCTGGGCTGCTGACCCTGGGTGGAGGGGAGCTGCCGAGCAGGGACCTACCTCCTCCCGCCAGTGGCTCCGGGCCTGGCTCGTGGTGGCTGAACACACAGGAAATGTTGCTGGAGGCACCCACATGGGCTCTGTCCTCCTGGCCCCGGGGTGCCCACTGGGGCTCCTATTCCTCTCCCTGAATGTGGGCACCAGGTTCCAGCTCTGTCATCGGGGACTGTCATGGTCCCACCGGCTACGGTGCCTCTTCTGAGGATGGAGTGAGCTCATCTACATGGAAGCTTCTGGAATGGTACCCACTATGTGGGGGTCCCTGTGGGAGAGTTGGCGTCGTTGTCACGAAGGGTTTGGAATCCTTCATGGCGCCCTGACTTTGAGTGTGTCCTGGGTGGACCTTAGGGGCAAGGGGAAAGCTGTGGCTAACGGTCCGGGGGCTGGAGGTGCAGTGCCCACAGTGCCCTGAGCCATGGGTGGGGTGGGGGGCACAGAGCGGACTGAGGGGGTTGGGTCAAGGGCCCCCCAGGACACGTGGGCCAACTGGCACCCAGGGTAGCCCTGCCGTGCGGTTTGCCCCGACACTGGGGCTTGGGCAGCAGGAGCCCTGGCGGTCCATGGCTCCCCGACTGTCCACCCAGCTCCCAGGGACACCTGTGGGTGCCCCGGGTTCTCCTGCTCAGCTGGCACCCCATTATCCTTGTGCAGGGGGGCTGCAGCCACACGGGGCTCGCTGGGCACTGAGGTTGGCTCTGTAAATAAGAAATTAAATCATCGAGCTGCTGTCTTACTTCCTCCGTGAGGCAGGTCCCTGGGAAAAAGGCTCGCTCTCTGCCTGTTCTGCTGATTTCTCAAAACTCATCTATACAATTATCCTAATTACATTACCTAAGATTTAAGACTTTTCATGCAAAAAAGAAAAAAAAAAAAAAAGTAAGTCTCCAAGCCCTTTCCAGCGCGCCAATGTTCGGGGAGAGCTGGACATGCAGGCTTCCTTCTGTGGCGGAGTTGGAGGAGGCAAGCCCTCAGGGGGCCCCCCTCCTTGTGGGAATGCCGCTGGGGCACTGAACACACTCTCCCCACCTGGAAAGCCTCCCGCTGTGGGGTGGGTGCCATTAGGATCCCCGTCTTAGAGTGGAGGAAACGGGACTCAGAGAAGCTCAGCCACATGCCCAAGGACACACAGCTTGGAAGCAGCAGAGCAGAGATTTAAGACTGGACAGTTCCCTTTGTCTCCCAGCCCCTGGCTGTGGCTTTCTCCAGCATTCCCGGGAAAGGGGGGCCCGCAGACAGCCCCAAGGTGTCCCGGAAATCAGCACGAAGTTGTGTGATTAGTTTGGGAAATAATAATTACGCAAACCCCGGGGTGGGGGACTTGGTTGAATAGCAACTGAGGTCAAGACGGCTGGGGTGCCCCTAGGTGCCCTCCCCTCAGAGCACCAGCACCATCGGGTGGAGCTTGCGTCCTCCGGGCCTTGGCCATTCCAGGGTGTCCAGGGCGTGGCATCCTGACTGACTGCAGACATCTGCTTTCCGTTTCCCCCCATCTGCCCAGAGGCTCAGTCCCCCTGCCCCAGGGCCTGGGGGAGTCCATGAGGCTGCACCCCCTCGTCCTCCCCCCTTCACTCCGTCCACGCCACAGCCAGCAGCTCTAGGCTGCCCTTCCCTACCAGAGCCCCCCTTGCCTCCTTCTCCCCACAAAGTGCATCCAAACCTGGGGAGATGCTGGGAGAGGAGGCTCCTTTCCCCACCCCCTGGACCCTCTCAGCACAAAACAGCATTGTCGAAGTGTACCCTGCTTCCTGGGCTGAGGGTGGTCAGCTAGTCCACTAGAGTACCCCTCCCCCATAGTCCACACGGGGGCGGGGGCGGGACCCTACTGTTCCAGCTGCTTCATCACTCCCCGCCCAGCTCCTCAACGCCCCTGCTGCGTAAATATCACAGAAGGAACCCCTAAGAGGAGAGTGGCAATGCCTTGTATGTGCCAGAACAGCCCGCTTTGGGCTCTCGCCATGAGAAATTCCATCTGCATTCTAGAATTCAGTGACTTCCATGAATGTCCCCCACCCCCATAGCTGATTCTAACAGAGAAGTCCTTGGAGCCTGCACTCCACTGGGAATATGACTGCATACACACAGACAGGGTCACTCTGTGGATAAGTGGATATTGATTGGGATCCTAAAAGCACACTACATAACGAGCGGGTCTGATGCTTTGATCTTTGTCTTCGCCCTTGACCTTGTGAGTCAGATAAGCCTGCAAACGTCCGAGTACCTGGGATCCGTGCAGGTCTGGGGTGGAGCAGGTGAGTGCTCAAGGCATCCTGTGTGGATGAATGGATAGGTGAGTGGGCCGGTGAGTAGATGGGGGAGTGGATTTGTAGGTTAGTGAGTATATTTGTGGAAGCCTGGGAGGGTGTATTTAGTTGAGTGGTTGGATAGGTGGATGCACGTGGGGGAAGAAATGAATGGATGCATTATAGATGGAGGGATGATTGGGTGGGTAGATGGGAGGTGGATGATTAGGTGGATGGGTGATGGTGGGATGGGTGGGGGGTAAATGGGGGCATGGATGACTAGATGGGGGGGTGGGTGGGTTGGGGGGGGGGTTGGGTGGGGTAAGGGGGTAGGTGAATGGGGTGGGGGTGTCATTAAAAAGAAAAGCAGCGGGGG
>NC_058404.1:201207756-201231881 GCF_002201575.2 Neomonachus schauinslandi
GAGGGTGGGGGTGGGTAGATGGGAGGTAAATGATTGAGTGGGGGTGGGGGGACGGGTAGGGGTATGGATGGAAGGACGGGTGGGTGGACGATGGTTGGGTAAGAGGATAGAATGGTATGTGGGTGGCACATGGTGGGTGGATGCTTTTCTTATTCTTGAGAACAATAGGCAAGAGCCTGAGGGGAGAGGCGTCTGAATCGGAGGGACAGGGACGGGCTGGACACTGAGAACAGGGGAACATGGAGAAGGCCTGTGTGTGGACTTACAACCATTTGAGACACGGGCCCAAGGAGGGCCAGGGGCCTACCAGCCAGGCAGAGGGCTGCCCCAGCCAGACGGAGGTCATTGGCATGGTACAGTCCCCCGACCAGTGTCAGGGCCCTGGCTCCCCGGCCTCTTTGCTCCCCATGCTGGAGCACATAGAAACCACCAGAAGCTCCCTCCTGGCCGGGGTTGAGAGCCCGGGTCAGAGGCTCCAGGGCACCATCCTGAGCTGAGTCTCTGCAGGGGGATGCAGTGAGCAGGTGCAGTGAAGAGCTCGGGGGTGGAAGCGTCAGTAGAAAGGTGGAGGGTGCCTGGAAGGGACTGGCATGGTGGTCCTTCCCTGAGCGGAGGAGCCCTGTGGACCTCATTCCCTTCAGTGCGGGTTGGTCCCTTTGCCCCTTCCACAGCCTAGACAGACATACCACTGTTCTCACTATAAAGGAGAGGAAACCAGGTCCCAGGAAGGGCCAAAGGACTTGTCCCAAGCCCATCCAGGCTTGGCAGGGGCCACATGCAGCCAGGCCTCCTTGCCCACCCTCCACCCAGCTCTCGCCTCGGCGATGGCCTTCGGAGGAAATGAGCAGCCAGACTGCACCCTTGGTGGGCTCTCACCCACCCACTGGGGCCAGGCTGTATCTCGAGAGGGAGGGAGGGGAGAAGCAGGAGAGCTGCAGGCTCCCCAGGGGCCCGCTGCCTTGCAGGGATCACTTGAAAAATCCCCTCCACACAGCACAGAGCAGATGCAGTGAATGCACGGCCAGCCAGAGCCCTCAGTGCGGGTGGACAGCAGAAGGAGACGGGCATGGGCACTGGGGGCCTGGCAGAGAGAACTCCGGACTTGGAGCAGAGTGCCCGGCTTCAGCAGGCACACGCAAATAATAATACTAACAGTAGTCGTAACAATAGCAACTGTGTAGCGAGCACTTCCCTCCTGGTGGCCAGCCTGCCCTGGTCACAGCCCACGTGTGGGGAGCGCCTGCCACACGCCGGGCACTGGACCGCACATAGGAACTTCCCCCTGACAGAGCCGGAGCCGGATGGACCTGACCGTCACACCCCCAACCTCAGCTCTCTGTCGGCGCTCTGCCCACCACCCAGAACCAGCCCATCCCATCCCCTGGTAACAGCGGGCCACGCTTCCCCACCCCCCTCCTCGGCCCTGGCCTCTGCCCCAACCTCCTGTCCTCTTCCGGAAGCCACACCATGGATAGTTCTAGAGTTTGGGTCCTGGAGCCTTCAGACACCCTCCCCCAGTCCCACGGAATGAAGAGCGAAGAAGAGGCTTGGGGACCCCGCTGAGCCTCCAGGGAACGTCCAGGAGGCAGGAGGACGTGCATCTGAGCTCCAGGCTGTGGTCAGTGCTGGGGATGGGGATGCAGAAGTGGTCCACGGTGTATCCATGGGAGATGGCTGCAGGGAGCTCGGGGACACACAGTTGACAAGTGAGTGGACAGAGGAGGAGGGGCCGGGAGGGGGCTACACAGCCAAGGGAGGAAAGTGCCAGCAGGTCAGGAGAGCCTGCAGACCCCGTATCGATGGGGAGGCCGTCCGCGCCCCTCCTGGGCTTAGCAAGGTTTGCAATGCCCAGACGAGCCATGTTCACAGGAGCAGGATGCTTTGGAAATCATGGCACCGAGGATGAGCAAGGGTCACCAAGACTACTGGGAGCACGGCGGCCTGGGTTCCGCTGGTGCGCCGGGGCCTTGGACCGTTTTCGCCCCTGTCCGAGGCCCTGGGGAAGCCTGCGTTCACCAGGTGACGGAGCTGAGGGCAGGGCGGGATTCAGCCATTGCCCTGTGGGTCCCCTTGACCGAGGTAGAGGACCTAGAAGTGCGTGTGGCCTGCTGTCTCGGGAGGCAGATGGACATCAAGGGTAAGGTCCCTTAGCCACGGAGAGACCTCTATTAGGACGGAGGACCCGTCCCTGCCCCTGGCCCCTGTGGCTGGCCCCCACCGTCTTCCCAGGCAGCCCCTCCTCAGGACAGCTCTGACCCTGACCCACATTCTCCCCACAGTGGGCTGGAATCTGCCTCTGGGTGTTTTCCATCCCTGGCCCAGTCCTCTTCCTGCCGGTGGGGTGATTCAGTTTTAGCCTCCTGCTGGGTCAGCAGATTTGCAAACCACAGGTTTCTTTAATTTCTTTGAGGGGAAAAGAAAGAAAGAAAAGAAAAGATCTTTTCCCAAAGTATTATCTTCCCTCCCAATCAATCATAGCCAGTAGGGGGGCGGCTTCGACCCAGGGCCTGTCAGACACAGATCCCTGACTCAGTGCCTTGACAGGCCCGCGTGGGGCTCACGTGTCCAGTGTGGGGAGCAACCCCCGCCTGGGGTCACCTGCGGGCCCTCTCTGCTAGCACTGGGCAGCCTGGCGGGGTCTGGCTGAGCCGGGTGGAGGACGGTTCGTCTGTTCCTTTGTTGAAGTGAACAATTTAGTGGCATTTCATACACCCACCAGTGGGACCGCCACCCCTCGTTCTAAAACGCGTCCCGATGTCCTGACCCCAAGGAGACCCCACAGCGACGGCTCGGCCCCTGGCAGCCACCGACCTGCTTCCTGTGTCTGTGGGTTCCTCAGATGCGGGATCAGGCAGCTCGTGCAGGGGGTAACACGTATAATATTTTACTGTATGTGGTCCTGCTGGTCACCGGGAGACGCGGCGTGACGTCCCCACCAGCCGCTGGTCACATTTTCATCGACGATCGGCACATGGCCTTGTTTTATGTGCGCTTCTCCTGAAGGACGGCTTATTTAGCACACATCTTTGATTGATTAAGGTGGTGCTCAGGCGGGAAGCCCTGTGCTAAATAAGCCGGGTTAGATATGTTGTAGCAAGTGGGCAACCTCACAAACAGGGAACCACGAGTAGGAGGGGGGCCGGCGGGGCTGACCCACCCCCCAGCCTTCCCACCCTGCTCCCCACCCCTGGGCTGCCTGCCCTGGGCCTCTGCCTCACGAGGCCAGAGGGAGGCCCAGGCAGACCGGGGGGCCACCTGCACCTCTCGCCCCTTCCTGTCTCCAGCCCACCCCCTCCAGGTGGGGCTGCATCACTCCCTTGGGGGTCTCCCTGCCCTGCCCTCCCCTTTGGCGAGTCCCCTTTTAAATCCTCTGTCCCATTCAAATTGCCCCGTCCCCATGCTCCCCTGCCAGCCCCCTGACGGAGCAGAGGAGGTGCTGAAGGTTTGGAGAGGGAGGGAAAGGCCTGGCAGCGTCCTTGCCGCGTGGAGATCGGTGTCCAGGAAATGAGACAGGGCAGGTGCGTGGACAGGTGGACCCCTAGGGTCTGCGGCTCTGCGCTGCAGGGACAGCCAGGCTCAGCCCGGAGGGAGGGGGCCCGCGAAGTGAGCAGGGGAGGAGCTGAGGGTGGAGGAGGGAGCCCGAGCTGAGGAGCATGGGGGCGGGGCGGCGGCGGGGGGGGGGGGGGGGGGGGGGGGGGGGGGATAGTTGGCGTGGACGGCCCAGTCACACGCCACGAGACCACAGCGGGCAGGACATCGAGTAAACCATCCCTGAGAAACGGGGGCCGGCGCCACAGTTGGAGCTCTGCGCCCGGCCGCGCTGGACATGCGACATGGGTGAGGGAGGGGGCGGAGGGCAGCAGGAGAAGGCGGAGGCCGCCTCCCCTCCAGGCCCACAAACCCCGCAGAGGGCCCAGTGGGAAAGGAACCAGTCCCGCTCCTCAGAGGGGACCCAGGGGCCAGGAGGAGGAAGGGACTCTCAGAGCAGGAGTCCCGGGTTGCTGTGGTTGGACTGGGAGACCCAGAGCAGCGTGGATGGGTGCCAGGAGTTGAGGACCGCTGGGGAGGGGGGAGGGGCTGCAGGGGTGGGGAGAGCCCCACGAGACTGTCCTTCCCCCAACAGCACTCTTGCGCCTGCTCCCCTCCAGCGCCGCCTTGCCTGGGCCCCCGCTGGACAGAGCTCCGCAAGGGAACCACCCCGGTCCTTGCTCCCCGTCGCGCCCCCCGTGCCAGCTCAGGCCGGGCGCACGGGTGCGGGGTGAACCCCCATCCACTAGGCAGTTGAGAGAGCCAGTGTTCTAGCGCCTCCTGGGCCTGGCGCCAGTGACCCTGGGGGCCGATCATTCAGCTGGGGGGGCATTCTGCACATTGTGGGGTGGCTGGTGGCAACTCTGGTCCCACCCGCTAGGTGCCACCCACCTTCCCCGGGCCCAAGTCATGGCAACCAAAACTGTCACCAGATGTTGCCAAATGTCCCTGGAAGGAGGCAAACCGCCCGAGGTTACCTTTAACCTTATAAACTCTCACTATGAGGCCGGAGGAGAGGGGGCAGCCCCTCCCCGCCCCCACAGCAGGCAGAGGGTTTAACCGCTCTGCGTGGCTGGGGGTCTTGGGCGGAGACAGTGATCGAGTTAGAGTCTCACCACCCACCCCCACCCCAGGACATCTGCTCAGAGGAGCAATTTAGAGTCCGTCAGGAAAAGAGGGAAATAATTACCATTTTCCCCAAGGCAGAGTGCCCTGCTTGAGAACTCCGTAACGCGGAGACCGCTTAGCTGCTACACAGGAGAGTGAATTCTGTCTGATTGCAACACGCTCCTGTGTGTGTCTTGTTTCTCTAATCAGCACTATCGGGAGAGACGTTTCTAAGAGCTTAGATGTGGGATTGTGCTGGGTTTTTGCTTTGCCCAAAATGACCATCCAGGATGAGACTGCATAACCACCACCCACATGAGGGGCCCCGGTGGGGGAGGCGTGCCGGCCCCGCGGTCCAGGGCCCAGGGCGCAACCAGCCTGGACAGGTCGGGACCTTCCAGCAAGTTCCTTCATTTCTCTGTGCCTCAGCTGCTTGTCTAGAAAGTGTGGATTCCAACTACCATCCTCCTAAGTGGCCATGGAGGCTCAGTGACATTTTAGGCACCAGCCGATAATAAGGGTGGGTATTTACGGATAATTTGATAGAAGACGAGCCTTGTAGCTAAGCACCTCACATGTACTCGTGAATGCAGAGCCTGCAGCAGCCCTCCAGTGGATTGATGCTGATCCCCACTCTACAGATGGGGAAACTGAGGTAACAGACTTGCCGACTGTCCAGGCTGTCATCTGGATGCTCGGGTCTGGGGCTCTGAGGGGGAGACACAGCATAGAACTGGGGTGTTGGGTCCAGATGGGTTTCCCCAGGGAGGAAGCTGAGCAAAAGCCCAAGGCCTGGTGAAGGGAGGTGGGAGAAGGGGGCTCACGCTGTGCAGGGTGCACAGGGGGTCGATGTCCCAGGAAGAGATAGACCTTGGGGCGTGTGGCCCTGCCAGCTGGTCCTGGAAGGCCCCAGACATGCAGGAGTTTGTGTATAGGGTGACCAACCATTCTTACTCGCCTGGGACTGGAGGGCTCCTGGGATGTGGGACAACTGTCCAGCCTGCCACCTGCCCACGAAGCCCCGGAGGGGAGAGGACACCTCAGGGACTGGAGGAGGCGTCTCCCCGAGGCGCCGGCCTCCCACGGCTCTGACGCAAAGCCTCCTCCTGGGAGGCCTCTCCTGGAGGAGGTTTACTTTCACCCACCGACCGGGATAAGTATAGGGGAGGGAGAAGCAAGGGACAAAGAGCTGCAGATCAGAGAGAAATGTAGCCCGCTTCCTCCGGGGGCCTCCGTGCATGTAAAGAAACCTGAGGTCTCGCTGCCTTCCCAAGGCCACACGAATGGGGCTTCTTTCCTCCACGAGGTCCCAGGGAGGCAAGAGCTCTTGGGGGCTTCCAATAGCTGGGAGTACCCTCCGTGGTCCTGCTTGCCGGCCACAGAGCACCTGGGTCCCCCGGAGCCCACACCGGCCTGCCCCCAGGGGGGCCGTCACGGTGGGTGGGCCTCCTCCCTGGCCTCAGCTGGTGGGAAGACCGGTGGTGAGGACCAGGCCAGGTCCCCAGCATCTCCTGCAGAAGAGGGGGGTTCTCTCTGGAGCCCCCACCCTGGCCTCACCCTTCATTGGCTGTAGACGCCCCCACCCTGATGAACCTAACCCTCAACTTCCCTTCCCCTCTTCTGACCGGGGTGGGGACAGATAAGGCTTCTGGAGGCCTTCAGGGTCTGAGCTCGGGCTGGAATGTTCTGGAAAGCAGCTGCTCCCACCTGGCTCTCAGATGAGCTGGGCACAACCTGAAGGGGGCCTTGGGGGCCGGGACAGTTTCCAGGGTCAGCCGCCTCCTTCACTCCTACCCTGGTCCCCGGAACAGACATTATTGCTTAGAGCAGTTTTAAGTTGACCGAAAACTTGGTCAGAAAGTCCAGAATTCCCGTGTACCCCTCCAGTCACCACCATCCAGCATGGGATCACTTGTTCCCACTGATGGGCCGGGACGGATGCATATGATTAGCCAAAGCCCATGGCTTGCAGTTGGGTTCCGTGTCCGTGGCTCACATTCTGGGGTTTTAACAGAAGTCCTGTATCCACCATCACCGTGTCACGCGGAGTGGCCTCACCGCACAAACATCTGTGCCGGCCAGTCCGCCCCTGCTCCCTCGCTGGGGGCCTTGGCCGCCAGTACCGGCTGAGAGGGACTTGAGCCAGGACTCAGGCACTCCCGGACCCCGCTCGTCTCCTTGCTCCAGCCCTGCTCCTGGGAGGCCCCACCCACCCGTCCCCTTCTGTCTGGAAACCCTCTGTCCCGCTCCAGCCGGCTTAGAGACCTCGCTCCAAAACGACCCCACTGCGGACTGCTCCCGAGTCCTTGTCTGACAGCACCGGGCAGCTGGCCTCTCTGGTCAGGCAAGGCTGGCCCTGGGGGGCAGGGTCCTCCTGACCAGAGCAAGAGCTCAGGCCTTCTCCCTGGACCTGGCACAGGGCCTGTGCTGGCCTCCCAGGGCCGCTCTGCTGCAGGCCCCAGCACGTAGCCCCCCGAGGCCTTGGAATGGGGAGCCTGGGAACGGGGTTACCACAAAGGCGAGACTGGGGGCAGACTCTCCCCTGCCGGCACTGTTGCTGCTGGAGGGCGGAGGGGGAGGGGAGGATGGCGTCCAGGGAGTCGAGGAGGGGCACGGCACTGGGCCTGGTTAGGGACCTGGGCAACGTAAGGGAGCTGCCCCCCCTCCACAGGCAGTCTTGCTTTCATTTTGTGAGTGGGGTGACCGAGACCCAGATTGCCGGAGGCTCACCCAGAGTCACACAGCCGAGGCAGTAGGGGTCCCTGCCGGCAGAGACATGTCCCCCACCCCAAACACCAAGCATCCTGGGGCCTTGTGTAGTAGGGAGCCCTCACCCTCCGGGGGCTCCTGAATCTTGACCTTGGGGGACCCAGGCCTGCCTATAGGGTCAGCCCTGGAGCCAGACACCACCTTGCCTCTTGGGAGCTGTGTGGCCTCGAGCCGGTTGCTCTGCCTCTCTGGCTTTGCCTCTTCATCTGCATGTGGCGTCTGGTGTAAGGAGGTGGGAGTGCCCGGCGTGGCCAGTGCCCAGCACCATGCTGCCTCCCTCCCACCAAAGGGGGCCCACTTGGAACTCCTCAAGGGGAGGAGGGGCCTGGATTGCCAAGGATGCGAACCGCAGAGGCTTTCCTGTTTCTATGGCAACCTGGAGGACTGCGGGCTCCGGCAGAGGTGGTGGTGGGGCTTGGTTGCGGGAGGGAAGGGGGCTGGGGCCCAGGGTACAGCTGAGCCCGATCTGCCTGGGCCCTGGGTCCAGGAAGGGCAGGCCCTGGGATCAGAGCCACTGGCTCTGTGTGGACACGGCACCGGGCCTCCTCTGCCGACCAAGGGAGGGGCCGGGCTGGAGACTCATGGGGCAGGAAGGGGCAACCCCCAGCAGCATCAGGGAGCCTCAACCTCACCCCAGGGCTCACCGGGCCTGCTGGGCACCAAGTGATCAGCCTGCCTGGTCTGCTTCCTCCTACCAAGCCTCCCGGGGAGTGAGCATCACTTTGTCCAAACCCCATTTTTCAAGGAATAAATGGGCTTCAGGAGAAGCCAGGGGAGGGGGTGCAGCCTCCCAGACCCAGACGGGAGTGGGACAGCCTCAACCACTGCCTTTAGAGGCTGGGGAGAACTGGCAGAGCTGGGGTCTCCTGAGCCCCCACGGCATGCCCAGCGGGCAGAGCCCCATCTCCCGCAGAGTCTGACAGAGACATGCAGGTGAATTCCATGGGAGCTTGCAAGCTGAACCAGAACCAGAGCAGAAAAGTGATGGGAAAGCAGATTTTGCTCTGAGAAGTAGTGAGCTCCCCATCCATGGGGGTTCCAAGCAGAGGCTGACTGTGGGTATGTTCCTGCAGCACACAGGAGTTGGACTCAGGGGGACTCCTCCAGGGAGGGGTTCCTCTAAGGAGGATCAGGAGCCCTGATGACAATTTCAGGGATCAACCCTTTGGAAGACTTTTCTGAAGGATCCCAGGCCCTGGGTAAATAGGAGATTGAAGATGGGCCGGGAGGAGAGAAACCGTGATTCACCTCCTAAATGCAGACACCTGCAACTGACACCTGCAACTCTTCCCAAAGAGAAAGGGCTCCCAGCTCCTGTCTGCTTGTAGATGGGGGCAGGGGCATGTACCCCCTGCCCCCACAAACACACACACCCAACACTTACACACACCCCACACACACATGCGCTTCCAGGCAGTCACGTGTGGGGGATCAGTGACCCCTAAGGCACCCTGAAGATCAGGTGGCAGAGGTTGTTGGGGTGTGGGGGGCAGTGGTGAGGCTGCAAGCAGATGTCACCAATCATAACTGCCTCAGGACTGCAGTCAGGACTGAGAGACACCAAGACTGCAAGGTGCTTACGTTCCAGAGTCACATACGAGCAAATCTGAGGCTCCCGGCTCAGTGAATTCCACCCAACCCAGCTTAGGCTGACTCAACCCAAATTTAATTTAGTGCAGTTCATTCTGTCTCAATTCAGTCCAAATCCAACTCAATAGAAATCCAAATGTATTTCGATTCATTTTAACTCAACCCAATCAAAATTCAGCTCACCCCTCACCAATCTGCCCAGTCTTCAAGGAGCAGCACCTCCTGTGAGGGGTCTTCAGCAACCCCCCACCCAAAACTAGCATGGGCCACGCACCTGTCTGCCGGCCTGGGGGGTGCACGCATGCTGGGCTCGCCGGCCCCCTCCCTGGGAGCTGCAGACCCAGAAGGCCAGGTCGGAGTCGGAGTGCTACTCATCACTGCCTGGGGGGCCATCTCCTCTCCCTCCCCGCTCCGCCTCTTCCCCTCCTCCCCCTCCTCCTCTCCCCTTGGTTTTCTCTGCCATCCTGGCCTTCAGCACCATCGCTGATTTCATGGTGGTCTTCTTCACCACCACCTTCATCTTCCCCGAGCCCTGCGGCAGGCTTGAGGAGCACTTTCCAAACATGACGCCCTTATCCTCGCGACAGTGGAGTTAGGCATCCTCACCCCATTCCACAGAAGGGAAAACAGGAGCTGGGAGGCCATGCAGGCCACGCACATGTGCTAGCTGCTGGCTGTCCCATCTGGGTGCGAGGCCAGGCTGGGGGCCCAGCCCTCACCACCGGGCACCCTACCCAGCCACATGAGCTGGGAGCTGCTCTCTGAAGCCCCCGTTGGGTCAGAGCCCCCCAGACTCAAGCCCAGGGCTGGCTCGGCCACCCCTAACCCTCGCCCCTTGTCCCCGATCATCCATCAGTCCCTGCAAAGCTGACAAGCCTCTCAGACCCGCCATCCCCTCCCGCCCGAGGGAGAAGGGTTGCACACGTGTTTGCTATACTCCCGCCCCCTCTTTGGCTTCAGCCTTCCCCCAGATTAACAAGCCCCAGTCTCTGGCCTACTCATCATACTCCTGGCATGTGGACAGCCTTTGCCTTGGTTTTATCGAAATCATTAATAATTTCAAAGATTCTAAAGAGGGCTCTGTTTTCTCCAGCCTCCCACAGCAGTCATTTAAATCCACTGTGACTCACTGAGATTTGGCAGACTCGGGCTGTCACCGTGCAGGTGCAGCTGGGTCCCGCAGCCAGGACTGTAGGCTGCCCAGGGCGAGGGAATGCATTTGTCTCCTGGCAGGGACCCGCCCAGCAGGGCGAGAGGCAGGGCTCAGGAACGCCCGTTTGTTGGATGAGTGTATGAACAGATGGGTGGAGGGGTGGTTTGATTTTTTTCAAATAAAATTGTTTTATGATTATACAAATAACCTATTCCCAGTGTGGGAATTTTGGAAAAATATAGAAAAGTTCAAAGGAAAAGGAAGAAAACAACAAGCCCCCTCCCCATATTCCTCAGAGAAACTGTCAAGACTATTTTGGGGCCATTTCTTTGCTGTAGGTTTTTTTAGCAGATACAGTTTGTATATTATCTTTTGCACTCAGCATCTTCCAGTTTATTAAATATTCATTAAAAGCATGATTTTTTTAAAAAGTCTTCTTATAATGGAATTTTTCAGACATATACACAAAGAAAGAGAGTCGTGTCATGAACTCCCAGATAGCCGCCCCCAGTTTCCATAATTAACAACATTTTGCTTATCCTATTCCATCTATTCCTACCTCCCCACCTATTTTATTCTTATTTCTGGTGGAATACTGTTAGGGGTCGGCTTGTATCCCCAGAAAAGATATAGCGGAGTTCTAACCTCTGGTACCTGTGAAGGTGACCTTATTCGAGAGCAGGGTCATTGCAGATGAGATGAGGTCAGACAGGTGTAGGGTGGGCCCTGGTCCAGCATCACTGGTTTCCTTAAGAGAAGAGGAGGTCAGGACACAAAGACAGAGACGCGGCAGGAGGAGGCCGTATGAAGACCACGGCAGAGACTGGGGATGACACAGCTGCAAGCTCAGCAGCGCCAAGGATCCCCAACAGCCACCAGACACCAGAAAGAAGCAAGGAAGGACCCTACCCAGAGCCTTAGTGGGAGCCCAGCCCCCCGATATCTGAGTTCAGGCTTCTGTTCTCCAGGACTGAGAGAGAATACATTTCTTTAGTTACAGCTACCCAGTGTGTGCGGCTTTGTTCCGGTAGCCCCGGGAAACTAACACATACTTTAAAGCAAATCTCAAACATCAGAAAGCGTGAGTTTAATGGCCGCATACCATTTCATCAGATGCCTGCGCCATGCAAAGAACATAGCAAGTGGGGGAAAGCACTGTACAAGGGTGTGCAGGGTACTAGTTTGACCATGTGTCTCTATGAAAATTTTCATAATGGACATAAAAAGGAGGGAGAAAGGAAATACATCAAATTTCAATTATTGTGAATGGGGGACTCAAATCTGTTGAGTCCACTCTGTGCCAGGCACCACAAAAGGTATTTTACTTCATTTACTATGACAAATAACTTTGAGGTGGGCATTATTATCCCAATTTATGAAGAAAGAATTTGAAGCTCAGATTATTAAGTAAATTAAGTAGCCCACCCAAGGGTGCCCTGCTGGCAAGGGGCCAAGGTCCAAACCACGCCAGACCCCACACTTCCTATTCCCCACAGGGGGCTGTCCAGTGCATCTCTGTGGACGGTGCCCAGAGCAGAGATGCCAGGTCAGGTCCAGCTGCACACTTGTCTTCTTGCCCTCCTCCTCTGCTGATATGACCATGCATCCTTCCAGCATCTCCTCCATGGACATGCCCTAGACTTTGCATTAGCATTAAATACAGACACTCCAGGGTCTCACATTCAAGCATCCCCTTGTACTGACAGCCTCACATCTTTCCATCTCACACAGGCTAGCAGCCCCACCCTAAGAACATGACCCCCCTGGGATTCACAACCCATTACCCCATGGTCTCACCAGCCCCACCCCCTTCATGCCCTCATTCTCTCATCACTCAGCTGAATTTCCATGGTATATCACTGTAATCTCCTTTGTGCATGCACATGCATTCACACACATCTTCCACTCTCTTATCCTTCTCTCATTTTACTGTACTCAGCTACCAGAACCCCAAATCTGGTCAAATCCAGCTCTCCATCTAATCTATACTTGCACTTGATCAAGAAAAAAAGAGAAGACATAAATTACCAATCTTAGAAATGAGAGGAGACATTACTACAGACCCTACAGACATTAAGGCTATAATAAGAGAGCACTACGAACAACTTTATGTCAATGAATTCAACAGCTTTGAAGGAATGAACACAAATTTAAAGACAAATTATCAAAACTAACTGAAGCATGTTTATTGGAATTGAACAATTATATAGTGGGTGGCAAATGGTAGGAGCCAGGTTTCTCTCTGTTGGCATGGGAAGTTACAGATAAGCAAGGAGAAAGGCTAGAATGGAACATATGAGGATGGATTAACATTACAGGTATCAGTATTTCAGTTTACTGTAGATACAAATGGCTACATATAGAAATATTTATAGATATGTGTATACATATCAGTTAATATAAACACATGTATCTCCTTGGTGCCCCAGTCTTGATTTTTTTTTTAAGTATGCTCCATGCCCAGCAGGGAGCCCAACATGGGGCTTGAAGTCACAACCCTGAGATCAAGACCTGAGCTGATATCAAGAGTCAGACACTTAACCAACTGAGCCACCTCTATTCTTGATTTCTAATACTGTTCTCCAATGAAAGGAACAAGGGCTCCTCACAAAAATGGCTGATTCTAGGACTGGGGCAGAAAACATACAAGATGAATCTGGAGCTCTGAATGCCAGAAGTAGTAAGTGCTAAAACACACACACACACACACACAATGAAGGGATTAAGTCAAAAGGACACAGGAACCAGCTGAAAGAGTTCCTAGTGGCCAAAATGGGAAAATTTTGAGCTAAAAATAAAGTACTACTGTATTATAACCCAACATCCATGAGTCCATACTGATATGAATAACACCTCCCAATTTATTTTGTGATACATGGTACCAAAACCAGACAAAGACATTACAAGAAAAGAAAACTGCAAACTAGTATCCCTCATGGACATAAATTCTTAACAGAATATTAGCATATGAAATCCAGTATAAATGAAGTATGTATATATATATATATATATATATATATATAGCAAAACTTCATGACTATGTGGATTTAGTCCAAGAATGCAAGGTTAGTTCAACATTTGAATATCATTTCATGTAATTCACCACATCAACAGACTAAAGAAGAAAAGTGATAAGATCTTCTCAATAGATGCAGGAAAGCAATGCATATGACAAAATTCAACATCTCTTCATTATAAACACTCTTATCAAACTAAGAACAGGTGGGGATCTGACAAGAGGCATTGTGAAAAACATACAGATCATATCATATTTCAAGGTGGAAGGCTGAATGCTTTCTTCCAAGGCTGGGGACAAAGCAAAGATGTCACATTCATCCCTGGGGGTTCTATCAGTGCAACAAAGCAAATAAAATCAATGACTATAGACTGGAAAGATTAATAAAACCATCTTCCTTGATAGACAACGTGATTGTCCACAGAGAAAATCCTAAGGAGTGTAACCCCCCCAAAAAACGTGCAGAACTGAAAAATGTATATACAAAAACTATGATAGTTCTATAACTAGCAATTTAAAAATTGGAAATTGAATTTTAAAAACATTTTTAGCAATAGTATTAAAAAATGAAATACCCAAGGATGAATTTAACAAAATGTGTGTAAGATTCATACGTTGCTGAGAGAAATTAAAGACCTACATAAGTGAGAATATACCATGTTCACGGACCAGAAGACAATTTTATTAAAATGTCAATTATAGAGGCGCCTGGGTGGCTCAGTCGTTAAGCGTCTGCCTTTGGCTCAGGTCATGATCCCAGGACCTTGGGATTGAGCCCCGCATCGGGCTCCCTGCTCCGCGGGGAAGCCTGCTTCTCCCTCTCCCACTCCCCCTGCTTGTGTTCCCTCTCTCGCTATGTCTCTGTCAAATAAATAAAATCTTTAAAAAAAAAAATGTCAATTATTTCCCCAAATTAATCCACAGTTTCAATGTGATCTCTGGCTTTTTTTAAAAAAGAAGTTGACAAGCTGATTATAAAAATTATATTGAAATGCAGAGGACCTACAAAGATTAAAATCATGTTGACAAAAAATAACAAATTTGAAAGGCTCACTGTACCTGATTTCCAAACATTATAAAGGTACAGTAATCAAGACAATATGGTTTTGTGGTGATGATAAACATATAGGTCAATAGAACAGAATAGAGTGTCCAGAAATAAATCTACATATACGTGGCCAATTGATTTTTTTAAAGTAAGCTCTAGGCCCAACATGGGGCTTAAACCCTCAACCCCGAGATTAAGAATCACATGTTCCACTAACTGAGCTGGCCAGGCACCACTCAATTGATTTTTAGGAAAGCTACCAAGGTCATTCAATGGAGGAAAAGACAGTCTTTTCCCAAAAAAGGGCTGGAACAACTGGATATCTATATGGAAAAGAGTGAACTTCACCTCTAACCTTATACCTTGTACAAACTTAACGTGAAATGGATCACAGACCTAACTACTAGAGATAAGCCTATACAATTTTCAGAATATCATATAGGAGAAAATCTTTGTAACGTTTTGGTTAAGGAAAGATTTATTAGATAGAACATATAAAACACAAATCATGAAAGACAAAATTAAATGGGCCTCATCAAAATAATAAAACTTCTGATCTTTGAAAAATACCATTAAGAATGCAAAAAGATGGGGCACCTGGGTGGCTCAGTCGTTAAGCGTCTGCCTTCGGCTCAGGTCATGATCCCAGAGTCCTGGGATTGAGCCCCGCATCGGGCTCCCTGCTTGGCGGGAAGCCTGCTTCTCCCTCTCCCACTCCCCCTGCTTGTGTTCCCTCTCTTGCTGTGTCTCTCTCTATCAAATAAATAAAACCTTAAAAAAAAAAAGAATGCAAAAAGCCACAAAAAAATATTTGCAATACATATATCTGACAAAGGGCTTGTACTCAGAATATATAAAGAAATTCAACTCAATAATAAATGCCACTCAGTAACAGGAAAGCAAACAGAAAAATTAAAAGTGAGTGAGATTTGAATAAACTTAACAAAAGAAAATATATGAATGGCTAATAAGCACTTGAAATGATGCTCAACGTTATTAGTCAAAGAAATAGGAGTTAAGAGCATAATGAGATACCACTACACATCCTCTAGAATGGCCAAAATTAACAGACTAACTGTGCCAAGCATTCACTGGGATGCAAAGCAACTGGAATGCTTGAACATCGATTGTAGGAACATAAAACAATGCAATTTCTTTGGAAAATAGTGTCTAGTTTCTTAGAAAGGTGAATATAATGCTACCACATAATCCAGCACACGCCCACACTAAGACGTATATGCAAGCGTTTTTTATCCATGACAGTCGAAAACTAGACACAACCCAGGTGTCTATCAACAGGTGCGCGGCGGCCGACGTAGCGGGTCTGTGCCGCGGGCTCCCGCTCAGCAGTGAGACGAGCTACCGCCACACCGCCTGGAGGGACCTCAGAAGCACGTTCAGCAGAAGAAGGATGTGCACAAGAGAGCTCCCTCGGGAGCCCTCCATCCAGATAAACTCGGGAAAGATGATGCTGAACTGTGGTGGCAGAGTCTCTGCTCGAGGGGGAGACAGACGGAAGGGGCACAGACAAGGTCTGGGGGCGCCCGAAACGCTCCCTGTCTTGCGTGTGGCAGCGCTGACAGTCACTCAGTCTCATTGGGTGCATTTCATCGTATGTAAATGACACCTCATGGAGTCGATAGAACAGAAACCAAAAGACTGCAAACGTCCACCCCCACTCCCCACCACACCCACCTCTGTGTTTCTAGAACGGAATGCCCTCTAAACACTGTGTCATTCCCTCATCTGTTACGATCTGGGGGGGCTGTCTTCCTCCGCCAGAGCAGGGGTCTCGTTTGTGTGACTCACTGATAGAAGTCCAGAAGCTGAGGTCCAGGCCAGCAGCGCGGTAGAGTCTCAGTAAATATTTGCTGAATTTATCAATGAGTGAATAAGGAACGCGTTAGAAGGACTTGCCTGGCCAGACCACAGGCCTTTGTCTAATGTTATATTTTATTTATTTATTTGACAGAAAGAGAGCACAGCAGGGGGAGCAGCAGAGGGAGAAGCAGGCTCACAGAGTTTCTAAGGCGGGATCATCATTTTGGAGGTAAGACCACACAGAAGCAAAATGTTCAGCCCCAGCGCGCCCAGCTGGAAAGGGAGCTTGCTGCCCAGCAAACTCTGGCGGGGGAGCTCGGGAGCTGCCTTGCCCTCGAGCGAGCGGGGTACATGCTGACAGGGTGCCAGGCTCCAGGGCCCTGGAGTTACAGGCAGGCAGGTTACTCACATCGCTCAAATATTCACATTATTTTTCAAGTGACTTTGAAACACCTGCTCCTTTATTATCCCGAGGAGCAATCGGCTTAAGTGGGGGCCTTTATGCCGCCTCACAAAAGAAGTGTGGGGCCTCCATCTGGCAACAAGCAGTGGGTCGCCTTGCCTATGGGAGCTCTATTTCCCCACAATGAAGTCGGAAAAGCCCCTTATAATTAACTGAACAGTTGATGCAGGAGCAGGGAGTCCTGCCACGAGCATAGGAGATCCAAAGGGAAAGACGCAGCCACGGCCCCTGGGGCCTGGCCAGGTGACGGG
Organism: Neomonachus schauinslandi; assembly: GCF_002201575.2. Classification (NCBI taxonomy): domain Eukaryota; kingdom Metazoa; phylum Chordata; class Mammalia; order Carnivora; family Phocidae; genus Neomonachus; species Neomonachus schauinslandi. The sequence goes on from NC_058404.1 coordinate 201,224,503, forward strand.
CGGGCCCGGGGCTCAAACCCCCTTCGTTCTGCGCTGCTGCCCCCTCGGAGGACGCGGAGGGCCCCCGCTGGTCTGGTGCCCGATGAGGAATAGTCCTGCACAAGGACTCCAGGGGCAGAATTCCAGAAGGGGACCTTGGTCTCCTCACACTCTGCCTCCGTTTCCTGGTGTGTAAGACAGGGGTGAAGACGGTACCTCCTCTGCGGGGCTGTTCTGAGGACCCAAAGATGAGACCGTCGGAAGTGCCAGGCACATAGTGGGGTCCGGGTTGGCGTCAGCCAGCATGACGGCTGTGGCTTGAAGGAGCACCTGCATGCAGGTAACCCGTAGCCTGGACCCTCCCCAACTCCGATGCCCCCTGTTCATCTGACAATCTGACCCCGCTTTCCCGGGCTCCACTTTCCAGCCCCTTGGGACCTCATCCTGCCATCGCTCAGACCAGAGGCTTCGGGGCGTGAGTAGGCCAGGCCAGGGGGACACAGCCAGCAAACAAGCCGCATCCCAACAGCTTAGAACGGGAGAGCATGGTGGGTGCTCCTGTCTGCTCATTGTGTCCCACGAGGGCCCAGGCCGACAGGGGCTCCCCCCTGCACCCCTGCTTCCCGGACTCGAGCCCACGGGAGCCATTAAGGATGCAGGAAGAGATAGCATTGTGGCTTTGAGGGATGAGCGGCAATGGGGCTGGTAGACAACGGGACCCTCTGCCGACCGCCACCTACAACCACATACATAATTACAAGATGTGGCGCGGGGAAGCGGGTTGAAGGGCAGGATGTGCTCCAGAACCCACACATGCTCATCTTTATGTATGAGTGCGCGTGAGTCCAGGCAGGAAAGACAGAGCTCAAGAAGGGGGTGCTTGGAGGGCCCCCGCGGACGCAGGCCTCCCCAAGGGCTGGGCCAGATGGGCCAGCTGGGCCAGCTGGGCCAGCGATGCTCCTCGGCCCCGAGCGCTGCAGGCAGCCTGCATCTTGGGAATGCTCTTCTGCAAGCAGTGGGGTTCCCACATCTGCCAAGCACCTTCCCACCCCTCCCCTGCTCCATCACCTGTCCTGTGCCCCTCCTCCAGGCAGCACCGGCCCTCACCTCCTCTCCAGCCTGCACTCGCGCCTGCCCCTGCCTCGCCCCGGCCTCAGAGTGTCTGCGGTCCCAGGAGCCCTTCGAGTTACTGACAGAACCGATGGCTCCTACCCCGGAAAGCACACGGCCTGCGGACACCAAGGTGATACCAGCATTCTATGGGATTCCGCCGGCCCCCAGGACGTTGCCCCATGGGGTGGCAGGCATGTCAGTGTTCCCGGGACCGGGCAGAGCCGACACGGAGCAATGCTCCCAGTGTTGGATGCAGACCGAGGTGCAGGGGCTCCCCCCCACTCCCACATCTCCATCTACCCCCTGCAGTCCATGGGCTGGGCCTGGGGTGGGGCTGAGGCCCTCCACTTCCAACCCACTGCCAGTCCCCTAGCCCCTGCCAAGAGCCAGGGAGGTGGGCAGGCGTTCTGAGAAGGGTGGAGCCATCCCCCCTCCATCTGAACTTCCAAGGGCCTCTTCCCAACCAACGAGGCGCTTCCCTCCCCGTCACCTGCACGTGTGAGAAGGTGAGCCGGGTTTGGGGGAAAAAACCCCAGCACCGCTCATGCCCCGGGGGACTGACCACAGACTTCTCCCCACACCCAGAAACACGGCGGCTTTCACACCCGGTCTCGGAGGTTTGTCAAGCTTGGGGGCTGAAAATGATTTCCGCAAATTAATCATTTCAGGGATAAACACATCAAATAAGCCAGTGCCGGGGCACATTTCCCCAGGGCGTCAGTGTCCTTGAAAAGCGTGATTTTGAACTGCTTCGTGGAATTCCAAGCCAGGGGTTGTGCTGGGTTCATCTGAATGATCGCCCAGAGTCAGACACGTAGACTAGTCCTTCATGTTCTCCCCACAGTAATAAAGTCTGTGGTCATATCTGTCGTGCAGTTTTCCAGTCATCAGGACCACAAAATAAAAGGATTATTTCTTCACCATAGTAAATAAATGTTTCTTAAAATGACGCTTGTAATCTACGGAGACAGAGTCCTGTACTGTGGGTGCGGCCTGACCTAGGTGGCGAGTGCACCTCGGGGAAGCGGGCCGGACCCCGCACGCGGGCTCTGCTCCCTGCTCCGCCCCGTGGTGTCAGTACCTCCTTGACCTCGGGGCCAAGGACCCGGTGTCCCGAGGTGTCAGCTCTACCCGGCTCCCGGGTTTAGAGAAAATGTCTGTGGGGGTTCAGAGACACTTTTAATTTGGTTGCCGTTTGAGACATCTGTTCTCGATCATGTGAAGGAGATTCTAGCTCGCTAAGCTGTTGTTGGACTTAATGAATGAACGCACAAACAGGTTTACCCCAGCTGGATGCCCAGGAACCCGCGAAATCCGGCCGTTCGGACGGAGGGGGGCCTACGACCTGACCCACAGTGGCCCTCTACTATGGCGCCATCCCCAGGTGCCACCCTGGATGGAGGACTCCAGTAGTCTCTTCCCAAACAGAGGGGTCCGTGGGGAAGCTCCTCAGTAGCTGTACAAACCCATCGAGGCCTGTCTTCAGCCACGAGGCCCCAGAGGGTATAGATGCCGTGTGTCTAGGGTCAGGGATGCCTCCCCAGAGTCACCGTTTTCCCCCGCACCATGCTCTGTGGCCCCGCAGAGAGCCTTCTTCCCTGCCGTGGTGTCCTGATCTTTATGGCCAAGGAACTCCATTTACCCTGAAAGAAGCTAGGGGCTCATGTCCACGGATTTCGCTGGTCTGACACACACCCCGTTATCTGGACGCTGCTGGCCTGAGGCAGAAAGGCCATGGAGCCACTGGGATGGGGCCCGAGGGACGGGGCACCTGCTGTAAACAGGGGTCAGCGGACAGGCCTTTCGCCTACTTCCGCCACACACAGGGCGGAAACCAAGGTGGGAGGTGAGATCGGCCATGTCACGGTTACCCCGAATAACCCGCTTACAAAGCTGCCTATCCTTGGGGCTTGGAGCATGTGAGGGTTCCAGCTTCCAGCAGGGAACACGGCCTTTGGCCCCTTAAAGTGGAAGCTGAGATTCCCCCCCAGCCTTTCGTGCGTGCACACGGAGCCAGGAGACGTAGAAGGCGTCCCGGTGCTGCCTGGCTGCAGACCCCTGTTATCAAGGAGACATGGGGTCAGGAGAGTGTGCCCGCCGGGGAGACTCTGGCTGGACCCAGGCGATTCACGGGGCGCCTTAGTGCCCCCCCACGCTCAGCAACAAAGGACAAAAGAAAACCAGCACCGCGGCAGGCAGGCCCGCAAAGGCCCCCGAGGACAGGAAGTGAAGCCAAGGCCACCCACCCAGGCCACCTGTGGGGGTGGCAGAGGGCAAGGGGGACAAGGGACGGGGAAGGACATGGGGATCCCCGCCTGGCTCCTGGCCGGCTTTGTAGGGAGCACGGGAACAGCCCTGTGCACTGGGCGTTGATGGATTGTCCCCCTGGTTCCCAACCACGCACAGAGGTGCTCGAGCATGGCCCACGCTGCCCGTCAGGCTCCGGGTAGGGAGCGGCTGAAGGGACGACGCTGTTGACAGGAATCCAGGCATCCTGTGTCGGAGACAAGCATGTCCTCAGTGCAGCCCGAGACTGTCACAGATGGAGGCGCCAGGGGGACCGTCGCGGACACAGAATAGCCCGTGGGATACAGCACCCGCCAGCTCCTCTTACGGTAATAAAAACATTCAAATAATTTCCCCACATCTAGCCAATCCAAAGACAACTTGAAGAAAAATCTAGAGTGGAGGCCGTGAGCCAAAAAGCTGGGGCATTATGGTTCCAGAACAGAGTAATCTTGACAATGTAAAAAATATATATATAACCGATCGACATTAAGACATGCCGGGCGGGAAAATGGGAGAAAACGCAGGAATGCAAATGTCCTCCTCCTGTGTAAGGAGGAGCCGAGCGGCACCATCTGAAATTAAAAATACGTAGTTACACTGAAACGGGTCCAACCTCTTTATTTTCGCTGAACTTTTTTTTTCAACTTTTTTTTTATTGTGTAGAATACACATAACATAAAATTTACTGTATTACCTATTTTTAAGTGTATGGTTCAGTGGTGTTAAGTACATTCACATTGTTACGCAGCCATCCCCACCATCTATCCCCAGAACGCCTCGTCTTGTGAATCTGAAACTCTTATACCTATTAAACACTAACTGCCTATTCCTCCCCACCCCCCCACCCTGGCCCCTGGTTTCTACCATCTATTTTCTGACTCCTCTAGGGACCTCACGTAAGTGGGATCCTACAGTATTTGACCTTTGTTGACTGGCTTCTCCCGCTGAGCACAGTGTCCTCCAGGTTCATCCATGTGGTGGCAGGTGTCAGAATCTCCTTCCTGTTTAAGGATGAATGACATTCCATCCTGTGACGGATCACGTTTTGTTTCTCCATTCATTGGTTGATTGACACTTAGGTGCTTCCCTGTCTTAGCTGCTGTGAATAATGCTACCGTGAACATGGGTGTACAAACATCTCTTTTTTTTTTTTTAAAGATTTTATTTATTTATTTGAGACAGAGAGAATGAGAGAGAGAGAGCACATGAGAGGGGGGAGGGTCAGAGGGAGAAGCAGACTCCCCGCCGAGCAGGAAGCCCGATGCGGGACTCGATCCCGGGACTCCGGGATCATGACCTGAGCCGAAGGCAGTCGCTTAACCAACTGAGCCACCCAGGTGCCCCAAACATCTCTTTGAGACCCTGCTTGCAGTTCTTTTAGGTACATACCCAGATGTGGAATTGCTGGGTCATATGGTAGTTCTATTTTTAATTTTGTGAGGGACTTTCGTACTCTTTTCCACAGCGGCTGCACCATTTTGTGCTCCCTCCAACACTGCACAGGGTTCCAGTTTCTCCACGTCCTCACCAACACTTGTTATTTCATGTTTTCCTCAATAGTAACCGTCCTACTGGGTGTGAGGTGAGGTCTCATTGTGGTTCTGATCTTCATGCCGTTTGCTGTGGGGTCTCATACATACCTTTGTTCTGTGGAGGAAGTTCCCTTCTGTTCCCAGTTTGGTGAGCTTTTTATCATGAAAGTCTGTTTTATTTTGTCAAATGCTCTCTCTGCATCGGTGGATGTGGTCATGTGGGGTTTCTTCCTTCATTCTGCTGATGCGGTGTATTACACTGATCGGTTTACCTATGCGGAACCATCCTTCCATTCCGGAATAAATCCCACTTGGTCGTGGAGTATAGTCCTTTTAACACGCTGCTGAATTCCATTTGCCAGTATTTTGTTGAGGATTTTTGCATCGATGCTCGTGAGGGATGTTGGGCTATGGTTTTCTTACAGTGTCTCTGTCTGGCTTTGGCGTCAGAGAATTTCCTAGAATGACTTAGGAAACGTTCCCTCCTCTTCAGTTGTTTGGAAAAGTTTGAGAGGAATCCTTTAAATGTCCAGTGGAATTCACCAGGGAAGCCATCGGGTCCAGGGCCTTTCTCTGTTGGGAGATGTTTGACTACTGATTCAATCTCCTTCTGAGTTATAGGTCTCTTCAGATTTTCTGTTTCTTCATGATTTAGTCTTGGCAGGTTCTGCCAGGTTCTGGGAATTTGTCCACCTCATCAGACAGCTGTTCCCTCAGGACGCTCCCGTAAGTTCTGTAACCTGGTCGCTTCACCCAGTTAGTGCCCAGTGGGGCCATCGCACTCCAGAGCCCCCTGCTGAACACTTCACACCATGTGGGAACACGGTTCTGGTGTCAAAGGTATTCCCAGTAAGAAGATGGTCCCCCCTTGGGGACCCCACCCTGCCCGGCTCATTCCATGACCTGCACCCGGTGTGCTGGAAGGCTGTGGAACCAGGGGTCCCCCTACAAAGGGCAAAACCTCAGCACCTTTGCTGGCAAATGGTGTCTTTTAGAACCTTAAATATTGTTTGAACTTTGGATGCTTTTTCAGTCCCCCTTGCATTTGTGAGTCGAGATCAGTTTGGCTATTCTGTAAAATTATGTTAGAACACAAAGGAGTGAGTCAGTGGGACCAGGTGCAATCCTGTTTCTTGCAGATGCCCCTAATGAGAGGCTGGCATTGCAGCAGTGACTTCAGGCTGGGGGAGGAGCCCCGAAGGCAGAGAGCCTGGGGTTCCAGGCCCAGGGGTCCCCCGACACTGAGCAGGCAGCTCCCCAGAGGAGGAGCCTCCATTCTTCTGGGTCAAGATGCCTGGATCAGTGTCCTGGGGCCACCATAACAGACCACGACACCTGAGCGACTCAAAACACCACAGTTGCAGAGGCCCGGTGCCCAAAATCAAGGTGTGAGCAGGGCTGCAGTCCAGAGGCTCAAGGGGAGGGCCGCTCCTGCATCTTCCAGCTCCTGACTGCTCCTGGCATTCCTTGGCTCATGGCCCCATCACTCCCATCTCTGCCCCTGTGGTCACATGGCCTCTTCTCTTCTGTGGGCTTCCCCTGTGTGCCTCAACGTCCCCTCTGGCTCTCTCCGATAAGAAAACTCCCCCTGACTTGCCAGTGGATTTAGGGTCTGCACAGATAGTTCAGGGTCCTTCCTCATCCAAAGATCCTTAATTATATCTACAAAGACCCTCTTCCCAAATAAGGCCACATTCACCAATCCCAGGGACCAGGACGTGTGGATATCTTTGGGCGGCCATCATCCAACCCACGATGACAAAGACTGGCCACACACAGAGCGTGAGGCTGAATGGAGCTCCCAACCCCCCTGTGCGGGCCTGACCTCTACAAATCAAAACCGCAGCTTTGGAACCCAGCACCATCCCGCCGGCAACTAGCGCTGGGGCGCACAGAGCAAAACGGAGGAGCTCCCCCAACAGGCAGGGAGAGGAAGGTTGAGGGTGGGAACGAAAGGCGTGAAGCCACGTGGCTGCTGCTTGTGGGTTAAGCTCCTACGGAACCGGAAGCAGGGCAGGTGAGGAAAGAGAACCCGGGGCCCAGCCTCAGAGCACCATGGCAGAGTTTTCCAAAAGGGAGGGAAGACGAGAGTCCTCAGATTTTTTAAAAACTGACGCTGTATCGTGGGCTGAGCAGGCAAAACCTCAAAGATAGAGACCCTCCTAAAACTCCCAGGGGTGCTGACAGGGGGACAACCAGAGGCAGCCTTCTCCGTAGCAACAATGACCAGAGGCCAGAAAACAAGAGAGAAAATAGTCCCAGTATGGTGGGAAAGCCATGCCCCCCAGTGCTCTGTGCAGCCAAAGTACTAGGGGTGGGGTGCAAATGGAAGGGGTACAAACAGGGAGGGGGTGCAAGCAGAGGGGTTGCAAATGGGAGGGGGTACAAACAGGGAGGGGGCAAGAAGGGAAGGTGCAATGGAGGGGGTACAAACAGCGAGGGGGTGCAAATGGGAGGGGGTACAAA
>NC_058404.1:201231891-201240015 GCF_002201575.2 Neomonachus schauinslandi
GGAGGGGGTACAAACAGCGAGGGGGTGCAAATGGGAGGGGGTACAAACAGGGAGGGGGCAAGCAGGGAAGGGGTGCAACGGAGGGGTACAAACAGGGAGGGGGTGCAAATGGGAGGGGGTTCAAACGGGGAGGGGGGGCAAATGGGAGGGGGTGCAAGCAGGGAGGGGGCTGCAAACACAGAGGGGGTGCAAACAGGGAGGGAAGGGGTACAAGCAGAGAGGGGGTGCAAACAGGGAGAGAGGGGGTATAACCAGAGAGGGGGTGCAAACAGGGAGGGGGTGCAAGCATGGAGGGGGTGCAAATGGACAGGGGCCCCTGTCACCACCCACTCCCCCTTGGTGCCCGGAACAAGCCGACCGGAGGAGCAGAACCGGCCCCAGCCCAGCAAGGACAGCAACCCCCCCACCTCGGTCCAGCCACATCCCTCTGCACCCCAGCAGCTCTGGGATCTCCCCCAGGAAGCAAGGGGCGCCGTTAATCAAGAGGGGGGCCCACGACCCCTGGTGAGTCCTGGCCAGCTCCCAAAGCTCAAACCAGCGCTGCCGCCTCAGGACAAATCATGGTCCCCAAACCGCGAGCCAATTGCATATAAATCTACTGAGCAAACAGCTCGGCCAGAACCACAGTAAGATCCTGATTCAGAAGGAAAAGCGCCAAGATTCACTTTAATTTTCCTCGGGTCGAGGCTGAGTTGCTCTGGTCCCGCGGTGGAGCCAGCTTGGCTCATACATTATGCATCTGCCCTGGATCCAGCTGGCTCGTCTGCAGAAGCCTCTTGTTCTGGGATTTTGATAAACCGGGCCTTGCGAAGAAGGGGTGCGGGTTTGTCTGAATGACTAAGAGGAGGGGCTGCGGGTGTGGGGCAGGCGGTCCTCCCGGGCTCATCCCAGCAGGGCGGCTGCCTGGGCCTGGGCCGCAGTGGACCCTCGGGCGGCCAGAGCGCGGGGCCGGCCTCCCCCTTCCAGGGAGCCTGGAAATAAAGTGCCTGAGAAACCCGGCCCAGAGGTTTCTTAAGCTGGAGTTGTTGCTGTTGGCAAGACATTCCCTGGAGTTCTGACTCCAGAGGTGCTGGGGGTGGCTTCAGGCCACCGCCGTCCATCCTGGCCCCTCCCGGAGACCCGCGGAAACCTCAGGGCTGCCAACACAGGGGGAGCACTGCAGCCCAGAGCAAGGAGACCGGCCCCCCGCCCTCTTCTAGGTACAGGCCAGCCCCCCCACCAAGTGTGTCCCTGCAGCCTTGTCCCGCACGCGGGGCCTCCCCGGACCACTGCCAGGATCTCCGACACCCAGGGCTGCCCTCGGCCGGGCCTGGTGCCGGAGACCAGAGAGCCCCAAGGGCTGTTTCTGGGCCCCGTGGGGGAGGCCTTGGGGGGAACTCTGGCCCTTCTGTCCTCATGTCTGAGGCAGCCAGAGGGGAGCGGCTGGGGTCGGAGGCTCTGAAGGCCCAGAACCCAGAACTCCCCAGTTGCAGGACACAGCCAGAGGTCAGTGGGGACGGGCCGTAGTCCTTGGGGCCTGAGGGCTGCCGGGGAGAGCCCTCCCAGAACCACACTGAAGCCTCTCTGGGAGGAGAACCCTCTGTCCTCACCTCCACCTCGGCTCTCTCCCCCCCTCCCCCCCTCCTGCCTTCCTTCTTCCCCTCCTCCCTCCCTTCCTCTCCTCCTCCTCTCCCTCCGATGCTCACCCTCAGCATCCTTGAACCATTGCTTCCTGGGAGCCTAGGCGATACTTCATGGGATCCGATTGTCTTCCCATCAAACAGGGGATCCCAGGCCAGCAGGGGTGTCCTCACAGGACTGGTGAGGGGCAGACACAGCCCCATTCTGCGTGCCCCAGTTGTATGCTGACCTGGGCACATTCCACAAGCTCCACCAGCCTGTGTCCCCACCTGTAAAATGGGGATGACAAGGATTCATGGAAACAGCCCCGGGCACACCTGCCTCCCAGGAAGTACCCAGTAAGCATTAGCTTAAAATGGAGCCAGAAAAAGTAAAAACCAGAGGCAGCACCCAGAGCAGAGTCTGTGTGCATCAGGCGGTTCCCAACGCAGGGCGTCACCTCGCCAGCCCCACAGCACCGAGGGGGTGGCTTTCCTAGGGACTGTGTCTGCTTGTCCCCGGGTGAACTGTGGACCGCCGCCTCCCATTAGCCCCCAGAACTTCTACTCCTCACACCAGGACATCTCTCTCCCTCTGGGTCTCTGCGGGTGGCCCAGCCCTGCCCAGAGCCTCAGCCCCAGGCCTCGGCCTGAGTCTCCTTCCAGGAAACGTGAGCAGAGCACAACTACGTGTAGACACGTGGTAGTTTTTCTGACCTCAGCCCTGAGGCCCAGACGCCATTGTTGACCCATTTTACAGGAGGGAAACAGAGGCCGCAGCAGCTCAGGCGAGGGGCAGCTCAGGGAAGCAGAGTCCCGATTCCCCTCCGGGCCTGTCTGACTCCACAACTCGGGCTCGGCGCACAGCCCGGCTGCCGTCCCAGGAGAGGCACTCAGGTGGGCAGAGGGCCTGGACTGGCTCACCAGCACCAAAGGGTTAAGAGGTTGGCAGGTGAGCCAAGCCAGCAAGGAACAAAGAGGCCGCTGAGCAGATGCCTGACGATTAGGAACATAAAAATTTAATCACTTTGTACACAGAGTAAAATTCAATAAGCCTATTGTCGTGCTCCAAAGCATAGAGCCCCAGAATCTGGGGTCTGGAGGGGGACTGGAGGGACACAGCGCCGCCCCATCCGATGCTGCCCCCCATCCCCGCGTCTCCGGGGGGCCACCATCTGGCCTCTCTCCCCTGGGAAGCTCAGGACACTGGGGCATCTCTTCTCCCAGTGGGGCCGGGACTGTCCTCCGGGGGTCGAACCGGTGGCTCCCCGGGGCCCAGGCCAGCCCGGCAGCAGGCCCTCCGCTCTCGTCTGCTGCAGAACATCCACCTGCAGCACTAAAATCCACAACAGCAACACCAATGGTAACAATTCCACAATAACAGCCGCTGTGCCTCGGGGACACAGGATCCCGTCTGATCCTCCCCACACCCTCCTGCCCTTGTCACCGTGATTTCCATTTCACAGGGAAGGAACACTGCGGCTCAGAGTGGCTCAGCACCCGGGCTTTGTCTCCAGCCCCGGTTGGCCTCATGCCGGAGTTCATGCCGACCTTTCTCCTGCCCTCTATGTCCTCCCCCCGAAAGCCAGGAGCGCTCATGCACGCTCTAGGAAATGTGCCTGTGCCTGTCAGGAAGAACTCAAGACTCCCCCTGCCCACCTCCTCCAGGGAGGCCGCCTGGAGCTCCCTGGTTCATGCCCCCTCCCACCGCTGTTGGAAAGAAGTTCCCTTCTTGTCCCCACCCCACCCCCAGGCTGTCTCTACATCTTTGTCTGAACCCAGGGGACTGTGGACAGGCCTCAGGCGCGAGCCCGGGCAGGCTCCCCATGCCCACCGGCTACACCCGGCTTCTACCAGGCAGATATGATCCGGAGGGACCTGGGTCCCTGAATGACCACGACTGTGGACGTAGGACTTGAGAGAGCCAAACGTCTAGATCCCTTGAGTCCCTGTGTTTGGAGCCTCGGCTCTAGCAGCTTACATTTACCACAACTACAAAACGGTGTGAAAGAACGTCATGGGCTATGTTCCATGTTTGTCAATTTTAAAAAAGAGGGGAAATTTCATATGCGTGGGTAATTCATTTTATTAAGTTTATAACTGTTGGTAAAGTGTGGATCTGTGTTTGTTTTCCTAAGAAGAGGAGGTGTCTACAAGAAACCAAGTTAACGGACCCGTCACATCCCTCAGCTCCCCGTGGCCTGTCCAGGCAAGGCGACAGGACAGTGGATTGGGAACTCCAGGGAAGCAAAAGCAAAAGGACACATGCAGCAGGGAAATCCCGATGCAGGGGAGAGGCCAGAGTGGGCCCGGGAGGACATTAATGCAACCACCACTCTATCAGCAGGAGGAAGGCTCGGCCTGCGCCCGGGGCTGCAGCTCGGGGGACAGGCCTGTCCCCGTCATGGTATCCACGTGTCCAGACCTCATGAGCACCCTGCATGGGCACAGAGCAGGTGCTCCGGTAACTCCAGGATGTGACCCCAAGACAGCGGGAGGTGGGGGGGCTCGGGAGGACGGAGAAGAGCCAATACCAACGTGTTCATGCTACATTCCACGCTTCGTCCACTTTTTGGAAGAATTTAAAGCCGTAAGGAGACAGATGAATTCTGTGCATTTAATTGAACGTTTGGCAGAGTTCAATGAGGTGTGTTTGTGATCCATGTTTGGGTATCCGGGGAAATTCAAACTGGAATTTCGGCTCTGATTGTTCAGTGGTGTAAGCCACATGTAAATATTTAGAGGAATCTGGGCTGTTTGGTATCTGCCAGGATTAGTTGTCATTTATAGACTCGGGAGAGAGTGAGGTAGAAGCAAACCCTCGTCCCCCAGGGCCTGGTCCCTGGGACCCAGAGACTGTCGACACCCCCGTGGCAAGCCTCATTGAGTGCTCTCTGGCCTAGACCGCCCTGGGGCCCTCGTCCTGGCGTCTGGCTCCTGGAAGGCAGGCCAGCCCTGGGTCCAGAGGGAGCCCACGACACCTGAGGGCGAGTGGGGAGGAGGCCCTGAGCGAACCCCATAGGAGACCCTGGGAAGCAGAGCGGCGGCCTCCTCCGGCCCCCATGGGGACACAGCAAAATCCCCAGCAGGATCCCGCCAACTTCTCTGTAGAAATTAATAAACTTTGCGAAATTAATGAATTCTAAAAACTTTACAATTCACATGGAAATGCAAGGGGCCCGGAACAGCCGAGCCTGTCTTGAGAAAGAACGAAGCAGGAAGGCAGGCTACACAGTGACATAATCCAGACAGCATGGTCCTGGAACAAGGAGGGACACTAGCCCAGGGAATCCATCGGAGAGTCCAGAAATGAGCCCGTCATCTGGTTGGCCCATGTTCCACAGGGTGGCGAGCCCATCTCCCCGAGGAGGAGCCTGGCCCGGGATACACGGGCTGGGAGGTCCGGGAAGGAGGGGCCGAGGCGGGGTCTACGGCCGCCCAGAGGGCACCTGCCCTGCACTGGGCCCTGGGGTGCGGCCGAAAGGACACCGTCCTGGCCTCAGGAGGCCTCAGTCAGAGGGAGGCAGAGCTGGGAGAGAGGAGGCATCCAGGTAGGTGTGGACCACAAGGAAACATGTCCAAGGCAGGGGGGAGGCGGGTGGAGGGAGGACGGGGGCATCCTCCAGGCATGCGCTGGAGGGACAGGCTTCCAGGCCGGGCACTGGGTTGGGGGGTGGGTATGGGGGCAGGACCTCCATGCATGGGGCAGGCCACCAGATCTCCGGTCACCAAAGCTTGCAGTGAGCACAGCAAGTTGCTGGAGAGGTGGGCTGGCCAGTCCCAGCAATGCTCTCTGGACGCCTTGCTAAGGCGCTGGGCCTCCACCAGGTGGTGGGGGTCTTCAGGGGGGCCCACGGGGGGCAGTCAGGGTTGCACGTTTCAAAGCTGGCCTGTGACATAGGATGAAGGAGAGTAGCTTCCCTCCAGAGAACAGCTGGGCCTGCAGGTGAGCTGGTGAGCCTTTCTCACCCGCATCTCCCCTTTCCCGCCCCCACCTGCAGGGAGCACCTCTGGGGGGCCCAACCTCCCCCGGGCTCCCCTGAGGCTCCCCAGCCAGATGGACGTGCCCATGGGCCCCCGGGGAGGCTGCCCCAACGGCGTCACTCATGAGCTGAGTGATGGGGCCAGCCCCTTACCCCCGTGCCTCAGCGTCCTCACCTGTAAAGGGGCTTCTGGGACCGTAGAGAGCCCTGGTGCCTGGCAATTATTAAGCACTCGATAAACATCAGGCATTTTCATGACATCGAGTCTGTGCTTTGATGGGGCTCCTGCGTAATTGGAAAGACTGTTCTCTGCTGCAGCTAAGTTGTAATATTTAGATGGGAGACCGGGCTTCTCATTTTTATTGGGGAAGAGATTTAATTCCCAGCCTTTTGGAATTCTCAAGAAAGCAGAGAATGTCTCGTTTTTAAAGGGAATATTGTACCCTGAATCAAAACAGAGCATCAAATTATCTTAATGGTTGTTACATAAAGTGCACACTTAGTCATTTTCTTTTTCTTAAACTATTCCTCTGAAACGGGGAATTTCTCGAGCTCACGCCAAGACCGAAATGAACTAGAATGCATTTTCACTCCCAGACAATCAGCACTCAATGTGTGTGTGGCGGCCAGAGTCCGAAGTGGCACCTGTGGCCCCTCCTAGTGTCGCCCCCCTCGACCGGATCGCGTTCAGGGCGCGACCCTCCAGAGCAGGCAGGGGAGCCGTGTGGAGGACGGCGTGATGCCCACCAGCACCACCCACACCGCTCAGCGCCCTGACGGATCAGAGAGAATTCTCCGGAACCAGAACTCCCCCCTCGCCCCCGGGGCAGGGGCCGTCTCCGCCACTGCCCTGTGCTTTGAAGATGGACGGTTTCACCAAGGGCCAGGGCTCCCGTTGGAACGCGGTGCACAGAGGCAGCCGGGGGGTGCAGAGACGCGGCCGAGCCCGGTGGCTCCGCTCCGTGTGTGATGTCGCCTGCTCGGGCATCGCAGAATGAATAGCCGATCTGTCCCCCACGCAGCGGCGGCAGCTGTCGGGGAGTCAGACAAAGAAGCGGCTCCCCTTTGAAATGGACGAAGCAGAGAGCTGCAGAGCCGAGCAGGCCGCAGCCTCCCAGAGCCACGCCGCAGCTCCACGGCGAGTCCTTGTCACAGGGCAAGGGCGCGTTCCTGCCTCTCCCACTCCCAAACCTGTAACGCCGTCGGTGCTCCCCGTGGGAGGAGACAGCCCAGAGCTGCAGGCGGAGCCCCCTTCCCAGCTGGCAGCCGCTGTCACCTGCAGACCCATCGAAGGGACTCTGCCTTGAGCCTGACAAGCCGCGGTCAGGCACGTTAACCCACGAGCGGCACTTGACTCAGCACCCTGCCCTGGCCCTCCCCACACGGGCCCCGGACAGAACCCCTCTTCTCACGGCGGCTGCTTGTCCCCCGGGAGCCCTAGGATGTCCCCATTCTGGTCCCCGATGGCTGTTCCAGAAACAGCCATGCGACTATGTCATGTACGTCCCAGAGCTTTGTGTTTTGTGTGGGTTTTTCCCAGTAGGGGGCATCCAAAGTTAGGGCTATTCCGTCAAACATGTTTTCTTTTATTCTATGTCAGAGTCAGGCCAACTCGGGCTCGACACCTGTTTCTCAGAGTAAAGTTTCACGGCACGGGACATCCGTGCGCTGTCCGCGGTGCTTTCTCGCAAGGACATCATGAGAAACGCAAAGACGTTGGCTCCCTGGCTCTGTACACAGAAGGTTTGCTGGCCTCGGTCTTATACCCAGCCGACCTCTGGCATGGCCCTTCTCAACCTGATGGGAGTGCCCCATGTTCCCTGGCGCTCCTCTGATGGACGGCCGTGGGCTCTGCCTCTTCTTGCCCCAGACACGCAGGATGCTCGGGGCTCCCTGTACTCAGCAGCTGGGCCCGGCCTCTGGACCCTTGCTCAGGGGGTCCCTTGTTTTCTTCTGGTGATTCCACCCCACCCTGGTCACCACCTCCCCAGTCCAGCAGCCCTCAGCATGGGCATCCCCTTTCTGAGAAGCCTTCTCTGTCCCACATCTCCTGCTGGATCGGGTGCCTCTCTGGCCACCCATAGCCCCAGAGCTGCCCTGTCTGACCAGAAAACACTCAGCCTATCTCTCTCACAAGGCCGCAAGCTCCTGGGATCCGTCCCATTTCTGTGTGCCACCAAATCTGAATTTGAATTTCAGACAAACAAGAAACAGGATGTGCATCCAGAGTATGCATGTGATTCATGGCGGGGGGGTGGCGTGGATGTGGGGGTGGGGGGTGGATGGATGGATGGATGGGTGTGTGGGGGGTGGGAGGTGGAAGGATGGATAGATGGATGTGGGAGTGGGGGTGGATGGATGGATGGAAGGATGTGGGGGTGGATGGATGGATGGATGTGTGGGGGTGAGGGGTGGATGGGTAGATAGATGGATGGATGGACAGATATGGGGGTGGGAGGTGGATGGATGGATGGATCTGTGGGGGGTGGGAGGTGGATGGGTGGATGGACGGATGTAGGGGTGGATGGATGGATGGGTGTGTG
>NC_058404.1:201260015-201315544 GCF_002201575.2 Neomonachus schauinslandi
CACCTCCCCCCCTCCCTCTCCCCCTCCTCTCTCTCCTCCCCCTTCTCCCCTTCGTCCCCCTTGGGCTCTCTCCTCACCCATGGCACATACCTATCCAGAGGGCTTCAGACAGACCTGGCTGGAGCCCCGGCTCTCCCGCTCCCCAGCAAGTCCCTCACCTCTCCGACCTGTTTCTTCATCTTTAAAATCACAAGAATAATCCACAGCCCCCCGGGGGTGGCTGAGAAGTGGAACGACGTGAACAGTGTGCACGGGGCCGCAGGCTGGGATAAGGCCGGTGCTGCAAGGACGGGAGGCTCCCCTGCCCTCAGGCCTCAGGGCCAAGCTGCACCTGCAGGCCAGCCGGTGTGCCCATGCCCGCCTCACTTACCGGGTCCCCGGCGAACACGCGGGGCGGGGTCAGCCCTCCTCAGGCCCACCCTCCCCTCGGGGCCTGACCCAGCCTGGCGAACACAGAGCCGCAGGAACCGTGAGCACCAGCCATGAAGTGCTTCTCCCCCAACTTCCTCAAAGAGTGTGTGCAGAGCTGGTCCCCTTGCTCCCTTCAGCGTTTGCTAGAATGTTCCAGGGATGCCCTCCAGGCCTGGAGTTCACTTCGTGGAAAGGTTTCTGCTACGAACTCCATCTCTTGCCTACAGGTACGGCTGCTGGGGCTCTCACGCCTTCTCGAGGGAGCTCTGGTCGTCTGTGTCTCCCGAGGGATGTGCCCGCTTCCTCTACGTCTTGTCCAATTTCCTGGCCTAGAAGCGTGCAGAACGTTCCCCGACAGGCCTGCCGACGCTGCGGAGTCTGCGATGCGCTGGCCTCCCTCACCCGGCAGGCGGGTCACCTGCATCTGTACCCCTTTCCCGTGTCGCTCTGGCTGGAGGTCGCCGGTCCCCCCTCCCTGGTCGGCCTGCTGGTTTCCCGCCTGGCCAGGGGCTGCCTCCTACCCCACCGACCTCTGCTCTGACCTTCCTTCGTCACTTCAGTTTCGTTTGGTCCAATTTGCTTTCCTTCTTCCCCTGGTTCCTGAAGGAGAGGCTGAGGTCACTGTTTGGAGACCTGTCTTGGCCACTGACCAGGCATCACCATGCTGGGGAGCTCCCTCCTGACGCAGCTTACGCTCAGTCCCGTGAATTCCCATTGGCTGTGCAGTCCAGAACACACCCTAAGTTCCCTTCTGGTTCCTTCTTCCACTCAAGGGTGACGTGGAGGAGCGTGGTTGGCTTCCAAACATTGGGGGCTTTCCGGATATCATTCCGTACTGTGATTGATTTCTAATCTAATCCCTCTGCGGCCAGAGAACATGCTTTCAATCCCTTGCATCCTTTGAAATTACAGAGGTTAGCTGTAGGACCGAGACGGTGCCCCATGCTGGGGAGTGTCCTGCCGCTGACCGCACATCTGCAATGTCTGCTGGGCCAAGGTGGTTGGCATTGTCGTTCAAGCCTTCTCTGGACTTGCCGGGTCTCTGTCTACTTGGGTCAGATTTTTAGAAATGGGCTTTGAGATTTAAATACCCACCTGCCTGGATGCCCACCTGCCTGGACCCTCCCTTGCCTGGCCTGCACCTGCCTGGACCCTCACCTGCCTGGACCCTCACCTGCCTGGCCTGCACCTGCCTGGACCCTCACCTGCCTAGACCCCCAACTGCCTGGACCCGCCTCTGCCTGGCTAGCTATTACTGGTCTTTAAGAGACCTCCTTCCCAGGCAGCCTGACAAGCCATGGGAATTCTTCAGTAAGAACTTAGGGAAAGGCAGCCAGGATCCCAGGATGCTGAGAGCCCAGGAACAAGGAGGTAAGTTCATGCTCAGCACCTCCTGTGTGTGGCCAAGAAGCAATGGGACCAGACAGACCTGTTCTTTTGAGGGTCCTAGTCCTGAGGGAGGTTTTAGTCCAATGGGGGGTTCTAATACTGTTAGGGGGTCTAGTCCTGCAGGAGAGTCCTATCCTGAGGGGAGAATCCCAGTCTGGAGGAGGGGGCCTTATGCCTTCCAGGGGTCCTGGTCCTGAAGGGTAGTCCCAGTCCTGTGGTGTGGCCCTCTTCCTACCATGGGGTGTTGGGGGGGGGGGTCCTCAGGAAGCAGATACTGAGCTCACTCGGGGGTGCAGGAGGGGTTAGGGGTGACATCTGTAATAGCAAAGGGGGCTAAAGGTGGGCTGGGCAGGAAGACTTCAGACCACTGGCTGGTCGGACGGTGCCTCTCCCAGGGCAGAGGCCGCCTGTGGCAGTCCTGGCTGAGGCGGACACGTCTGGGCTCCAGCACCCCGAGTGTCCAGCCGCTGGGGCCTCACTGGGAAAGGTGCAGCTGGGGGCCATCAGCCCAACAGCCTCCTGGTAGCCCCCTGCCAATCCGTTCCTCGTGGGGGAGCCCAGACATGGACTTCAGGCCACCCTGCTCCTTTGGCCAGAGCTGTGTCCACCGTGTCCTCCTGAGGGTCCCAGGCTCCTGCGGGGAGTGCAGGAGGGGCCAGAGTGTCAGATCTGAGACCCTGCTTCTTCAATGTGGGTCTCATTGGTCCCTTCAGACCTCCAGGCTGCAGATCTTCTGACTTCAGAATGTTTAAGATGGCAAGACCTGCATCTTCCTTGAGGGGTTTTCGGGAAGATTCAAGCAGATCAGAGTGAGCGCATCCGGCACCTCTAGACAGATGATGGTCATGACCCAGCTCCGTGTCTGCCCAGCTAGGAGTCTGACCCAGGGGCATGTGGTCGTGGACCTGAGTACCTGCCGGTCCCCACCACCGATGAGCTCTGGGACACAAGCCTCCAGAGCCAGAGAGATGGCACCACTCCCTGCCTCCATGCGAGCTGCCCTGGAGGGCTACAGTGCAGAAACCGCCGGGGGAGCGCGAAGTCCCACACAGAGAGCCGACGGGTACTGGGGGGCCTGCAGGGCCACGCTGGGGGGCCCCACCACAGGTGTCCCACCATCCTGGAGAGGCCACGTGCGGGGGCACCAGTCAGCAGCCCAGCGGAGCTCCCCCCGCCCCGAGCGGCCCCGCCTGGACATCCAGCCCTGCCAGGCCTCAGAGGACGGCCCCAGCGGACATGAGGCATGGCCACCCCAGAGCCCCCAGGTCAGAGCTCCCCACCCCGCCGGGAAAGTCACGGTGATGTGAGCTAGGCGTGTGGGGCAGTCTGTGATTTGTCTCACAGCAGGGGTACCCGGGAGCACCTGCTCCGGGTCGGGTCGGGCGTCCCCTCTGGGCGTGGGCGGTGGGGCGGGGCCGGGGAGGGGATGAGGAGCCCGCACTGGTTGTAAAGTGTATTTCTATAAGCTGAAGGAACATGAAGCTCTATATGAAGCTCTGCTGGGTGCACGGGACCGGGACGAGATGGAAGGAGGAGGAGCCCGCAAGGAAAGGAACGGTGACCCGTGGCAACGATCAACACCCTCTAGCAGGGAAACTTGCAGGAGGACATGAGACGGGGGTGCACACAGAGGTGCACGTCGGAGGGAAGCAGAGGTGCGTGCGTGCGTGGGCCAGGGCGTGGACGAGTGGCCCAGGGCAGCCACACAAGTCCGGCACACTGGAGGGAACGGGGTGTCTGCAGGCTTTGGGGAGGGTCCCTCCAGCCTCCCACAGCATCTGGTGGCTCCCCGGGCTCCCGGGCTGGTGGCCGCACACTCCCTGCGGGTCTCTGCAAATGTGCGTCGGCTCCTTTTCCTGTAAGGACACCAGCCATGGGGATTAGGCCCACCCTACTCCCATACCTGAGCTTAGCTAACCCCATCTGCAAAGACTCTACTTCTGGATGAGGTTCCCTGTGGGCATGAACTAGGGGACAGACCCTATTCCACTGAGCACTTCCGGAGCAGAAGCCCCGGGAGCCGAGGCCGACCACGTCTCCGTTTCTCCGCACGTCCAGAGAGCCCGGTATGGACTCAGAACCACAGGGAACTTTCCACTCTGCCCAGCCAGACCTGAGACCCCTGAGTAGGGGCCCTGGACAGAGGCCACGCTGGGAGGGACAGGAGGCTGGGAGGCTGGGAGGCTGGAGGCCAGGGCTGCCCCCTCCCCGCCTGCCCCTCCTCCTCCCCATCCCCCTCCCTCCCCCCATCTCCCCCCCCAACTACTCTCCCTTCCTCCCCCTCTTCCTCCTTCCCTCCTCCAGTGGAGAGTTTCAGGTGAATGTGGGCTCAGGTGGGGGAGATGCTCTGGAGAGCAGAAGGAAGGGAAGAGGCCTGCTCTCTGCTCCGCTCTGGGGAGGGGTGAAGGGTGAGGGGAGTCGCTTCATCCGGGAAGAAGGAGGACACTCCAAGAAGAAAATGTCTCCAAACTGCTTGAGGATCAAATTGCCAGACAAAAAAGGGTTTTCTTAGGTTCCAGCCTCAGGGGTGGAGCCGCTTATCTGGGCATCGTGGTCTTGAAGGTGCGGACTGCTGGTGACGCCGCGCCACAGACCAGGGAAGCAAGGCTCAGAGTGCCCTCGCCGGAGCCGTCAGCCGAGGACGCATGGGCTGAAGTCGGGTGGCTCTGACCCAGGCCGGTCTCCATCTCCCCACACCGGCGTCACAGGCTGCCGCACAAATCCAGCACGTCCTTTGTCTTCCAGGCTCTGTCCTGGATAAACAGTGGCCATCACCGGAGGGGGTCACAGGCTGCGAACCAGGTCTGTGGGGCGTCAGGACCCACGGCCCTCCTCAGCCACTGGCCCCCCACAGTGGACCCCCCTCCCAGCTTGCTACCACCCTGCCTAGCGCCCCAGCTCTCCCCAGACCACCCCGGCACCCCCGCGTGGCCCCCTTCCACGTCACCACCTCCCCTGCAGCCGGCAGCACCCCCAGCAGGCCAGCCTGTGTGGAGAGAGCGGGGCTCAGCATCTGGCTAAGGAGCCAGGCCCCGCTCCTGGAGCCTCACCTTCGGTCCCCAGACTCCCCTCCCTTTATTATCCAGGAGCCTCCATGCTCTGGGGAATGGAGGCCCTCAGGGAGGGTCGGGCACCTCCACTGGTGGAGGGGTCTTTCCTGAGTGCCCTGGACAGTGGGGAAGACAAAGCCAAGAGAGGCCAGCTCGCCCCACCTCCCAGCTCAGGGTTGTCCCAGGCCTGCTGCCCAGGTCCTGCCTGGAGGGCAATGGCGTTGAGCCTGTCCCCCCAGGGGGCGAAGGCCTGCATCCCCTGTGTCATGGAGAGTCTCGCCTCATCCACTACAGACTGGACGCTGGGGTCCCAGCCTCCCCCTCCAGGGCTGGCGCCTTCGGGCTTAGTGGGAGCACTGCCATCCTTCGCTTGCCTGGAAAGGCCCACCCCCTGACGTCCCTCCTCCCACAACTGGGACCCTCCCAGGGCAGCACCGGGCCCCCACCAGCCAGCCCCAGAGAATAGGGACCCTGGCTGTAGCTTCTTCAGCATCTGAGGTTCAGGGGCTCGCTCAGCTCTGAGAACCACTGTGCTGGAAACTTGTCCTGGGCTGGTGACGCAGTCACTGCCGAGCCTGGCAGCAGGTGCAGGTGCAGGGGGTGGGGGGACTGGAACCCGGGGCCTAGGAGCCCTCGGTGAGTCGGGCGCTGGGCTGGCACCTTCTCGGGTGTCTCAGCCAATCCAAGAAGCCCATTTCTCTGATGAGACATCTTAGGTCTGGGAGCATCAGACCTTCAGGAGAAGTTGGGACATGTGGTCAGGGCCTTGAAGGATGTGTAGGAGTTCTTATCCCAACTTTCAGGCACCCACCATCAGGTAAAGTCCTGACCTGCCCCACTTACCGCCATGTTCATTCCGCTGTCCTGCATGGGGTCCTCAGGCCTCTGGCCACTGCCAGTCATTCCAGACTCCGGTGCCTTGACCCTCGTCATTCCTGCCACCTCGGACACCCTCCCTTCTCTCCCCTTAAGCACCTCGACGACCCAGGATAAACCTCCTTCTGTGTAGGGTGCTCCCTGGCCCTCCCCTTCCTTCCCTTTTTCCTCTCTCCCTGCAGCCCCATGGGGTCCCCCTCTCAAAGCTCTGATCTCCCCCAACTCCGACTGCCTGTGTCTGAGTCTCTCTCGCCAGAATGGGGGCTCCTTGGGCTGGGGCCACATCTGGTTCCCCCAGTGCCCTGGCGCAGGGCCTGGAGGGTGGGCTTCAGCTAGCTTGGCCCCCAAGTCAGACCCCCAGCCCCCATCAGCAAGGCCCCCAGAAAGGGCCTGCCCTCGGGGGCCACCTCTACTCACAATCACAGTGAGTACCTCTGCAGCTGGAGGCTCATGCATTTTAAAACTTTCTCCTGGGGACTAATTCACTCTTTGCTGTGACCCAATTATCTTTCTGAGTTCTGGGCAGAGTTGCTGAGTGCACTTCCGGGGGTGGCTGGGTAGGCAGGCTGGCGCCGTGCTGGAGGGAGGGAGGGCTTCTTCCCTGCGTGCCCAGAAGGCCCCTCCCCTGCCCCAGACCCCTCTCCAGCCCAGCTCCCACATCGAGGGGGGCTGTGGAGCCAAGTGGGCACTAGGAGGCCCCTCCATCGAAGCTGGACTCTGGAGCCAAGGGCACCTGCCTCCTCCCGTGCGTCCTGCGGCCCAGGACGGGGCCCAGCTCCCAGCTCACCATCCCGGCCAGGGACGGGGCCAAAGTCAGGAGGATTATGCCAAACGGTGTGTGCACGGTGGGTGCTGCACCAGGTGCTATGAAGGAGCCCGGCTTTTCCTACAGGTCCATGGCCACACCCATCCCTGAGCCTCCGTTTCCCCAGCTGTAAAACGAGGTGACTGGTGCCTCCCTTGCAGGGAGGGCCGAGCCAGCAAACAGTCCTGACATCACCCCAGAGAGTCAGCGTGCATGTCCGCCGAGAGCCTCATCCTTGAGCACAGACGCTGCTGTGGGGACCAGGATCCTACTCCTACCTGGAGTAGGAGAGGTGTCAAAACAACCCAGACTACGCGGAGTGTACATCAGGAGGGCTTCCTGGAAGAGGGGATGCCCAAGCTGAGGGATGGGGGAAAAAAGAGACATTTTTCAAGCTAAAGAAAGGCATGTGCAAAGGTCCAGGGTCCCCCCCATGTTGGCGCTGGCACACGGCATCGGGGCCGCGCACTTCCCCTGCCTGGTGGAGCCCAGAGGCACACAGGAGAGGCAGAAGATGCAGCACGTATCACACGAGAGCTAAGCCGTTCAGCCATACCCTGCTGGCAGTCGGGACATGTTGAAGTGCTGGAAGCGTGGGCCCGATGGGGGGTCCCATTCACGGCTGGGGGGAATGGGTGACCCGCCAGGCCCTACGGAACTGCCGTGAGCGGGAGCCATTGGTCCCAGAGTTGGGGCCCGATCTGCTCTGGCCGTGCAAGGACTCCCAGGTCCCTCCCTCCGGCAGCCTCAGCGTCCCTACCTGGAAAACCAGGAGGGCGTCCGAGGGGCCTGCCAGCTCTCTAGACATGCTGAGATTTATAAGGTGAAGGCTGCCCTTCAGACAGGTGGGACGGGGAGCCAGGAAGGACACCGTCCGAGCCCCTCCTGGGCAGCGGGGGCCCCTCAGCCCTGGGCGTCTGTGGTGACCTGGGACTGTCCAGGGCGCTTGGCAGGAGATGGCTGGGGGAGCTGTGGGCAGGGGAGAGGGGACAGAGGGGGTGGCGGCAGCCGCATCCCCAGAGCCCCAGCAAGGGGGCCTCAGAACCTTCCTGCAGAGTCCACCAGCATCTGGAATCTGATCGCCCCGTAGCTCCCGCTTAGCCTGGGATGTGGGCAAGACTCGGCTGGGCGGGCCACACCCGCAGCCCCCCGCCGGGGCCGCGAGCCCCAGACCCTCTGTGTGGCCGCCCCTCCCCGGCACCGGCCTCCCCGCCAAGCCCTCCTCCCCGAGTTCGGCTCTGTCTTCTCACCTCATAGTTCTCTCACTTTTCACAAAATCTGTGACGCTAGGAACCTGAAGCGTCAGCCCAGGCTGGCCGTCTTCCTCCAACAAGATCTGACCTAATGGTCCGCGGGCGGCGGACATCATGGAGGTCCTGGCTCCTCGCATGGAGGCCCGCACAGGGCACGAAGGTGCTCAGTAAGTACCCGTGGAAAGGCTCAACAAGCAGGGGAACGGGCAGCCCATGCCGCACCCCTCTAACCCCGTGGACCCTCCCATCAGGGCAGCCGAGGCCAGCGCCCCCAGGGCATCGTCACCAAGCCAGAAAGTCCCTGACAGGGGCCTCACGTACCAGCTTTCGGGATCCCCATCTGGCTCAGGAGGAAAGACAGGAGCACATAGTGACAAGGACAGAGTGCAGTCCAAATGCCACACGAGCAGCAGAGTGAGCAGCCTGGGCCCAGAGCCTTTCCTAATGTCCTCCTGCCCTATGCTCCTATAGGCTGGGTCGGGTACCCCTGGCCCGCGGGGCAGTCAGGGAAGGCTTCCTGGAGGAAGCAGCATCTTTGAAGACTAATTAGGCCCCATGAGGACTAGGCAGGCTGGTGGCAGAGAAGGACCTGAGTGAAGACCTAAAGCCACTGTCCACGTGTACCTACTTTATGGGCTGAATGTTCGTGTCCCCCAAATTCATATGTTGAAGCCCTACGCCGCAGGGTGGCAGAGTTTAGAGAGGGGGCTTCTGAGGAAGGAATTAAGGTTAAATGAGTCCAGGGCCCCGATCTGATGGGATTAGTGTCTTTATAAAAAGAGACCGGAATTGGTAGGTAAGGAGGGATGAGCAGGCAGAGCCCGGAGGTCACGTAGGGCAGTGAGGTCACTCTGTGTGACAACTGTCACTCGCTCTGCATTTGGGCAAACCCACGGAGTGTCCACCACCAACGGTGACCGTGATGCCGTGACGGTGACATGTCAGCCGGGTTCATCCGTGGTGACCAACGTCCCATGCTGGGGGCATGTGGACAGCCGGGGAGACTGGCGCGGGGAGCACATGGAAAGATCTCTGCACCTTCCACTCGATTTGCTGGGAACCTAAAACTGCTCTAAAAAGTGAAGTCTTTCTCTGCATGTGTGCACAAAGCAGCCGTAAACACGCGGTGACGAGATGGCCACCTGCGAGCCCCGGGGCCCCCCAGCCACCCTGCCGGCCCTGAGCCCGGACTTCCAGCCTCCAGGCTGAGAGAGCACACCGCTTACCGACCCCGTGCAGACTGGCCCCCGCCTACACCTGCCCAGACTTCTCTGCTGAGACCCATCTCCCCCGGTTCCTCTTGCGGCCGCCTGCCCCTTTCACCAGCCAGGCGTCATCCCTGCCCGGCTCCCACATGGCCCCTGGGGCCCCTGCCTGTCCTCAGCAGCCAGGGGACAGGGACCTCCTGATCTGTGGAGCGTGAGGAACATCAGGGCCATGTCAGGGTCAGCAGGACACGCGGGGGGGAGCGCGTGAGGGACCACCCTCAGGGGGACCCTGCGTGGATGGGTTTGGGGTGGGAGTATGTCAGCTGGACTTACCATCACTGTGCCCCCAACTGTATGAGGGAAGGGACAGGGGGGA
The DNA here is from genome assembly GCF_002201575.2 of Neomonachus schauinslandi. NCBI lineage: Eukaryota > Metazoa > Chordata > Mammalia > Carnivora > Phocidae > Neomonachus > Neomonachus schauinslandi. Next base: position 201,269,384 of record NC_058404.1, read on the forward strand.
GGGGGAAGAAGAGCCGTGGGGACTGGGTGGTGCTCCCTGCGTGGGGCAGCCCCTCCGAAGGCAACCTGAGCCCCCTCCCTGGCCTTACTTCGCAGGAAGCCACATCAGCCCCCGGGAGGGGAAGGTGGGCCAGGGTCCCTTTTGAGAATATTAGTACATTTACCAGACGCCGCCTCGTGCTGTCCCTGGGCAGGAGCCCGGGTGTGCATTCCTTGCCCTTGTAGAGAAGTCACATTCCCGGGTGCTAAAGGTCCCATGACGGGGCCAGTGTGGGAGGGAGGGGCACAACCTGTTCCGACCTGGGCACCGGGGTGGGACACGGTCCTACCTAAAGACAGGAGGACCGAGGGAAAGGGGACGGAGCCTGGGCACGGAGGGGGCGGGGGAGGCTGCAGACCATTCAGGCAGGGGCAGGGCACCGTTCAGACTGGGCTGTAATTCTGATCAAAGCGTGATGGGATCGAAGGCAGATGGTGCTGAGGAGCCAGGCCTGCGAACACGCCACTGGAAGGAATAGGGTCCAGTTCAGAGGCCTGGCCCTATAACCCAAATGTCTGCGGGCTCCATGTGGCCGGGGCGATGCGCAGCCTTCCTTCAAAAGAGCCCAGATCTCATGGGGCCTTGAAGAACCGTAGCTCCTCGCTGTCAGTCTCCTCACGAGACCTCCCTGGGGGTTTGCGCAGAGCAGCGGGAAGAAACGGACCCGAAGCCCTGCACTACGCCTGTCCACCCTGTCCCACAGCCTCCCGCTCCCCCACCTCCTACCCGTCCTGCAGCCCTGGCTCCGTGCCCATCTCTGCTGGCCAGCTGGGTCCCCCACTACAGGACGGCAGGGAACCCACAGACCCCTGGGACGTGACGCCTCCTCTCCAGCTGCTTGTCACTTGAGAGGCCATGACAGCGTCCCCCTGGCCACAGCGGGGAAAGTGCCAGGGGGCAGGGAAGGGGGTGGCCTGAGTCAGAGCTGGGGGCGGGGGAGACCCGGCAGGCTGAGGAGGTGCCCAGGCCGGAAGCAGAAGCAGGGAGCAGCCCCTCGGGGAATTCCAGTGGGCCTCCAGGCAGACGGCTGGCCTCAGGACCCTGAACTAAGCAGAGCTGCCTCTGTCCAGATCTGCACTTCTAGGAAAAACATCCAAGGAGTCATCCTTGACTTTCCCTTCGGTGCTGGTTCCCAAAGCAATCTGAGCCCCAGAAATGGCTTCCAGAGTCCTCGGTGACCTCCTCCCATGCGGAACGCTCCTCCACGTTTGCTCTGGGTCCGTCCCTTTGGACCATCCTGGAGGATCTGACCAGGACGTGCGTCCCAAAGGAGAAATCAGCCACTCATAGGCAAGGACCTGTGTTAGGCTCATGACAGTCATCGGCTCTGTCATTCTGAGGGGTTGACCCACCCCTCACTGGGCAGAAGACGAAGCTGTATTTTACCACAATAAAAAAAGTTGGGGGGAAAATCAAGCTTAGAGACACCAGGGTGCTGTGATCAACATAAAGAAGGTTCTAGAAGGCAATGTCTACTAAGTGACCACACAAGCCACACAGTGGTGAAGCACTCACACATATGGACTCAGCCCTTCCCAGCTGAGTGCCAGACTACTGGGATGCTGCAGGTGAGGCACAGGTGCGTAGGCCAGGTGGTTTAGGCCAGGTGCTGGCCCAGGTGCATACAGGTGCATAGGACAGGTGCTGGCCCAGGTGCATACAGGTGCATAGGACAGGTGCTGGCCCAGGTGCATACAGGTGCATAGGACAGGTGCATAGGACAGGTGCTGGCCCAGGTGCATACAGGTGCATAGGCCAGGTGCATAGGCCAGTTGCATAGGACAAGTGCTGGCCCACGTGTATACAGGTGCATAGGACAGGTGCATAGGCCAGATGCTGGCCCAGACCAGGCCGGCAACCTCACCTGTGTGTCCCAGGGGGCTGTACAGAGCTTATCATTACCTGTGCACGCCCACTGGAGCACCAAGCTGGGAAGCACCGTGTGATACAACCTTCGAGGCGTGCACAGTACCCCCACACCAAGGGAGCAGAGGGTCCCATTGTCATTCTCCCAAAGTGACGCCTTCAAAGTAGGGGCACCGAGATCTGAGCCAGGCAGCCGGGCCAGAGCCTGCACGCTCATAGCCATGCTCGCAACCAGAGAGCAGAGCTGCCTCCTGGGTGCCAGCACTGGCCCCATGGTATGACATCTAATTCTGGAAAACGTGCAGGAGAGTCCTTGCCCTCCGTGTCAAAGGGGTACAAACAAGACCGACAGGCCAAAGCACACAGCCAATGCACAGCAGAATTCTACCAAAACGGCATAAGCCTTTGAAACTGAAGCAAAGGAAAAGTTCATGCCGGACCGCCCGATCATCAGGGACAATCCATGACAGGTAGTGAGGCAGGTGGCATTGGCGTTAAACACGGTCAGACTGGGAGGATGATTCAGAGAGACTCCAGAAACCAACCCCCACCTGTGTGGTCACCTGATTTATAACAAAGTGACACACCACAGTGCACGTGGGGAGCGAGGAGGGACTCACCCTTCAGTACATAGTGCTGGGTCGATTGGATACCCAAATGGAAAAGAAAGGATCGTGAGCCCGACCTCATACCACACACAGAAGTAAATTCCAGGTAAACTGGAGATCGAAACGCAAGGTGTAGAACAATAAAGCTTTTATGGGAAGACACAAGTAAACCTCTTCATCACCTTAGCGTAAGCAAAGGTTTCTTAAACAGTAACCACAGAAAACCCTGACAAATGGGACTATGTGAAAAGACACCATTATGATTCCTGCAATTCATAATCCGACAAAGACTCGGCAACCAAAATATATCAAGATCTCACATAAATCAGTAAGACAAGGTTGACAAGACCACAGAAAAATGGACAAAAAATTTGAATGGGCACGTCACAAAAGAGGAAATTTAAACAGCCGATAAATATAGAAAACAGTGTTCAACGTCATAAATCATCAGAAAATGCCCGTTAAAGCTATCCCGTGATTCACTCCCACAGGCCCGGACGAGCACAGCAGAGACAGAAGAGACCGAGTGCCGGTAGGATGTGGTGTCAGGAGCCCACGCCAGTGCCGTGGCCGCAGGGCTGGTGCAGCCGCTGAGGGGAGCCACGCATGCCCTGAGATCCAGAACGCCGCTCCTCGGCACACACGCAGGAAAAAGGCACGCAGGTGTTCACAGCCCTCAGTGGGAACGCTCCCTGCACCCATGGTGGAAGATACAGGTAAACCACAGCGTGAGCGACGGCCCCGCGACGCACAGCCCACACCAGGCCTCGGACACCGCACGCTGGAGGAGGTGGGCGCTGCACGACCCCGAGCGGGCAGACCTGTCCCTGCCGCCCTGGGGTGGGGACCACAGTGACCGGAGGGGGCCTCCTGGGACCGGTGACCTTCTTTCCCTGTCCCCGGGCAGGACACTCGTGGCACAGTTGTGTCCAGTTTATACAATCCGCCGACAAAGTGACTTCTATGCAGGTGCGAGTGCGTGCATCCGATGGCCGGGGCCACTGTAACACGGCACCGCAGGGGGGCAGCTGACAACAGCTCTCTCGGCTCGGGAGACCAGGAGTCCCAGATCAAGCTGTTGGCAGGCTGCACCTGTTCCGGCCTCCCCCAGCACCCCCACCCGCTTCTGGGGCTCTGATGGCATCTTTGGCATTCCTTGGCTTGTAGACGCATCACCCCATCTCTGCCTCTGTCTTTACACGGCGTTCTCCCTGTGCCTGTATCCAAATGTCCCCTCTTTAAAAGGACACCGGTCATCATGGACCAGGGCCCACCCTAATGGCCTCTTCTTAACGGATTACATCTGTAATGACCCTATTTCCAAATAAGGTCACATTCTTCAGTCCTGGGGGCTTAGACCAACCCATGAATTAGGGGGAGCACAGTTCCATCCAAAACAACGCATGTGTGTCTATAATGTGCATTACATGTCGATAAAAGTATTTTTGCATTAACAATAAGAATAACTGAGGTGTATCGCAGGCTTAGAATGAGCTGGGCGCTGCTCCGTGCCCTTCGCATGCAGGACCCCACCCTCAAACAATTGCTCTAGATCCTTGAAAAAGAGGCCTGGATTTGGGGCATGGCAGAGAGAAAGAGGGGGGCCTGCAACGTGCCTGAGGCAGGCTGTCCGCCCATTCCCGGAGCTTGCCCTCTGGAAGACGTGGGCTCCCGTGTGACGTCCGACGGCCGGCGGCATCGTAGGCATGGCCCACGGGGAAGGCTGACGAGGACAAGACCTCCAACGTGCCCTCCTTACCCTCAGTCTCATGGCTGAAACTTGCTTTCTCTCCCTGGAGCTCAAGACAAGATAATGCAGAACAGAATTTTGATAATCCCTCCATGGCAAAGAAGAAACACAATGGCCATAATAAAGTCTTCAAGGTCAGAAGTCAGCGGCAGGGCAGGCTCGAAGCCGGAGAGAAGCAAAGGAGAAAGTTCGAGAACCGTGTCCAAGACCCAGATGAACCAGAAGCTCTCTGCAGGTGAGCAGCGGCGAGCGGGGAACGCCGGGAGACGGGCAGCCTGGTGTCCCGGACGGCAAGGGCTCCCGAAGGAGAAGGGGAAGCAAGGGGCCAATGGGACACCCCACACCGATGGAAGAAAACTTTCCAGCTCCAGAAATTGAAACTGCAGGAAAAAAATAATGCAGAAAGAACAATACCGAGGGACAGCGTGGTAGAACATTCCAATTTGGGGAAGACCAAGGTGTGTGAAAAGCTCCCAAGAGAAAGAACAAGCAGATGATCCTGCCACAGACCACAGTTAGGTCGTGCTCATATTCCCCCGTGAAATCGAAGGTGCTGGAGGGGCACGGGGCAACCCCCAGGAGCCCTGTGGACATTGGAATAACTGCTTCCCCGTGATTCCCTGAAGACCCGAGGCATCTGTTTTAAATGACACGACAACGGGGTGTCGTGATGGAAAACAAGGGACTTCGGAGCCAGATAAAAATAAGAATAAGAGGGAGAAAGTCTGTGTCAGCCGCGAATTAAAAGTAAGATCCCAGCAGGAGCTCCAGCAGCACAGCTGGTCAGCGGTTAGCGCACGGGGCTTTGTCAACACCAGATGCTGACCACGCCAATGACGTAGCGCGCATCTGCAAACCTCGGAGCGATTCGGGGGTGAGAGCAAGAAGCAGGAGGTCTGCAGGGGCCGGGGAAGCAGTGCGCTCAGAGAGGGTGAAGACAACCCAGATGGGCGGCTTCCCTCCTTGTCCACGAACCGGGTCAGAGGTTCCCGCTCACATTTGATAATTAGATAAACACAAGTTTAATAGTGCTTAAAAAAGAAAGTGGTAGAGTCAAAACCATGATCTGCCTTCTAAATCATTACAGAGGATTTTGAAGAGGGAAGGAAAATATGCGAGCGGAAAGAGACAAAATCAAAGCTCTAACCCGGCCACAGGAAGGCAGGGGAACGTGCCGAGTCGCACCCCAAACCTGTCAGGATTATGTAAACACGATGAATTCCTGATTATTAAGAAAAACAATGCTTCAGTGTGGTAGTACTTACAAGGGGGATCATAAAACCGAAGAGAGCAGCAGAGTTGGAGATGGAAGAGGAGGGAGGACAGGCCTGGGTTGGAGTGAGCAGGATGGAAGCTGGAGCGGAAGCATTAACGCGGTGGGTCACACTGAACTCAGAGCAAAAGCACTCGCCTTACCTCTGGGGGCCGTCTGATGTTCAAGTGTGCAAATAAAGACGGAGACCGGTCACGAGCAGCTGTGAGCTCACGGACACAGCAACCAAGCGCCGAAGAGAGAAAAGGAAACGATCATCCACACGGGATGAGGGGATGAGGTCCGCGCCCGCGGGGAGCCGAGGGGGCTGCCGGCCGGCGGGCAGGAGACACCTTGCTGGGGTAGATGCGCGTGCTCGTTCAGACGCAAAGTAAACCTCAGTAAGGATTCAAAATGCAAAATTTACACCACTCTTGTTTTCTTACCGTAATGTGAGGAACCTGCAAATAATGACAGTTTAGGGGAAAAAAAAAAAACAACAACCACTGAGACACGTTTAAGGTTTTGGAGCAAGAAGGACATAAAATAAAGTTCTGTTTGTAATGAAATAAACACAAGGACACTACATGGCAAAACATAGGAGACGGAGCCAAAACCGTCATCAGGCATAAATCCACAGCGTCAGCAGCTAACGCAGTTTTCAAACGTAAGAGTAGAGAGATAAGCTTGGCGTTCAGCTGGGGAGTTTGGAGAAATACTTCTAGTTTAGAATGGTGTCTGGCCAGCAGCCCTTGACCCAGGCCCAGTGACTCCCCCTTGGGGAGGCTGGATGCTCAGAGAAAGCGGGGCTCTGGCCACAGCCCACTCGCTGGGGAAACTGTCGAGAAGTGCCGCTCAGCGGCCCCTCAGGTGTGCCTGCCCCCACGACCCGGACAGGATGCCAGCGTCCCTGTACCTTGTGTCACCACCTTTTGGGGTGACGGTCACCCTGCCCCTTCCTCGCCACCTCAACCTGTCTCCGTCTTCTCCTGGGATCCAAGAACCTTTGTCTAGCCGTGATGGGCTGAGTTGTGTCTCCCCAAAATCTGTATGAAGGCCTAACCCCCCAGAGCTCAGAGTGCGACCATGTGTGGGCAGGGGGCCTTTATATCGGTGACTAAGGCAACAAGAGGTCACGGGGTGGGTGCTGAGCCAATCTGACGGGCGTCCTTACAGGTAGAGGAGATCAGGACACAGACGGGCTCAGAGGGACGACCACGTGAGGACACAGGGAGAGACGGTCGTCTACACGCCCAGCAGGGAGGCCTCCGGAGAGCCGACCTGCCCGCGCCTGGATGCCGGACCTCCAGCCTCCAGAACGGGAGAGGATCCATTTCTGCTGTTTAGGTCCCGTCTGTGGTGCTGTGGACTCCACCAACCGAGACACGACGCAGCACTGAACAGCGGGAGCGAGACGGTGGCTCGGGGAGGAAAGAGGGCAGGAGCCACGCATGCCGTAAAGGAGATTCTACCACAGATGTGCAGTTTGAGGGAGCGAAGGAGGTGGTGCCTGCGACAAAGGCGGCTAAGAGGTTCTGGGCCGGAATCCCTCCCCGGGGGCCCTTGGGTCCTTTCAACCAGCAGATGCTCTCCATGCAATCCGGAGGGTCCCACCAGGAAAGTTCTCAGGTGTGCGGGAGGAGGCCAGCTTCATCCTAAGGCTAGATCTGACCCAGGTGAGCCCCAGGTGTGTGGAAGGACACCAGCTTCGTCTGGAGACTGATCTGACCCAGGTGAGCCCCAGGTGTGTGGAAGGACACCAGCTTCATCTGGAGGGCTGTCGGCTCCTGCCTCGGAGCTCCCGGAGACTTTGGCAGCCCTTGGGTCCCAGGAAGCAGGAGGAGACAGGCCTCAGAGGACAGCCCTCACCCAGAGCGTCTCTGCTTGCCTCGACGACTGGCCCAGTCACGGAAAGGAGGGAAAACCAAGACACGGGATGTGTGGCCGCGGTCGTGGTGAGTGAGGCCGCATCTAGGAGATGAGTGCCCATTTCCAGCCCCGTGGTCAGCCGTGTAGACAGGTCTGCGCCTTCCAGCCCTGCCTGCCCTCCTTGGCACCGTCACGGCTCACCCTGACTCGCCCAGACATCAGGGACCTCCTGTTTGCAGGTGTTTACCATCTCCTTCCCAGGAGGAAGCCCGAGGCAAGCCCCAGAGGAGGTCAGGCTGCATTTTCCGCCCTCTTGCCTCTGTGCTTTGAGTCCCAGACGCCTCAGGGACCCTCAGTGCCTGCTAGCAAATGGGTTTGGTTCTGCTGTGACCCACAGCTGGCTTTTCTCATTCTCTGTCCAGGAGGCAGCCGTCCGAGAACCTTCTTCATCAAGGCCTCAAACCGGGGCCCAGCCAGAGACAAACCAAGTGCAAAGCAGCAGAGATTGAGAGCCAGCAACAGGGGCGTGCCTGCTGAGTCCCTACAGTGCAAGGACACGCAGACCCGAAAGCTGGACCGGCCCCATTCCCGAGGTCCCGCTGTCCAGCCCCCGGGCCCACTCTTCCCTCGGAGCAGACGGCTTCCAGGAAGATGAGCAAGAGCCCAGGGGGCAGTGAGGAGCCTCCCACCGGAGGCAGAAGCCGGGCTGGGGCTTTGGGGTGAATGGACCCTGGAAGTGGGGGGGACAGGAGTGTCCAGGAGGCAGAGCAAGGTGATGCCATGCCCCCGTGGGGCTGTGACCCTTCGCCAAGACCAGGCGACGAGGCAGTGACAGGTGGGCACCATGGTGCCAGGCCCGGATCTCCTGTGAGGAGACAGCTCAGCTGGGGAGCAGAGCCCTCGGAGGAACCGGGCGCCCGGGCCACCACCCCAGCATCAGCACAGCGAGCCTCAAGACCCAGGGGATGCCTGCTTTGTCTCCCATCCCACGTCGGTCAAACAGCAGCCGGGCATTCCATCGTACATGAGAGCCGCACACCACACCTTCAGACGCTGCATCTCCCATGTTTCGATTACCTCGGCTTCAATGCTAGTCCCTGAAAGGAAGCACCCCCTGAGCGGCTCACCGTGCCTCCCGCCTCAGACTGGGCTTGGGGACACAGAGATGGGTCGGGCAAATCTAGAGCCCAGCCCCTTGTCTTCACACCTGGGGGAACTGCGGCCTTGTGTGATTTCCCGGTGCCTCAGGGGAGGGCTGCCTAGATTTCTGGGCCCAGTCGGGCGACAGTCGTGGCCCTTGGCAATGATTCGAAACCAGCTGGTCATTTGTAGTTTGGTACTGAAGACCCTATCTCAAAGGAACCCGAGAGGACCGAGCTAGCGTCTACTTATGACCTTCCGTGTGCAGGGACCGTAGAAGCCTGTCCCCTGGATATCACACCAGCACCCCCGTTTCCAGATGAGCGACCCGAGACCAGAGTGTGAGGCCAGTGGGCTCTGCCGGGGGAGCTCAGCACACAGCCCTGGCGGGGCCCCCGGGGCCTGGCTCCTGACCGCCCGCCTTCCCGGAGCAGCTGTGCACTTCTGCTCCCAACTCCTCGCAATAAATCCCGCAGTCTCGGGCAGGCGAGAGAGAAAGAGCCCAGGGCACCCCTTCCTTCCTCCCGCACCGGCACCGGCCTGAGTCCCGAATAAATACAGCCGTCGGAAGGCTGGTTTCCAAAGCGCCCGACGGCTGGAGCTCTGACCGCAGGCTGGGGAAGGGGAGGACCCGCTCTGGGCTTCTGGAAGGATGGGCGAGGTATGGAGCAGGAGGTGGTCACTGGACATTTCTGGACAACTGGTGGCTGTGGGCACCTGAGCAGCGGCCCCGATGGGCAGGCTGCCTGCGGAAGGTGAAGCGTGGGGTGGGGCTGCGGTCACGCAGGGCCTTGCAGCCGTCAGCTCTTGTCGCATGACAAACACCTACAAATGTCCACAGTATGCAAAGTCAGCCCTGATGCTGGGAGGCCGGCTCTCAGCAGCGGCTTGGGCGTGGGTCTGCTCCACCCCTGCTCATCCCTCGCCGACCAGCGGCCTGGCTGGGACATGTGGTTTATCACGGAGAAGGCACAGGCCCGGGAGGGAGAGCAGAAAGGCTCGCAGCGTCTGCAGGGGCAGGCCCCAGAACCCGCACCCTCCCTCCCGCCGGTGGGTAATGCCGGCCCCGTCCCGAGCCCCACCAGGGCCCCAGATGTGCAGTCCTCCTTCGGTGGGGAAACAGTCTCAGGCAAAGGGCTTGGACACGGAGCCAAGTGCGTGCCATCTGCCCGCCAGCCTGAGAAGCTCGGACGAGATCTGGGGAGCCGTCAGCAAGCACAGAGGCTGCAGGGGTGGGGGTGACGGGGGCCGCTGCAGGCCACTGCCCAGGGGACAGGGGACCGTGGCCTGGCTCAGGGCCGCGCGGCGGAGCGGGGAGGACAGAGAGGTTCCGAAAGCAAACCCTCTGGCCCTGGAGACTGCTGGATGCTGGGACGGAGGCCAGCGCGGGCTCAAGGATGAGCCCCAGTTTCTGGCTATGAAATTGGGATGCAGGGGACGAGGGGCGTAGAGCCCATGGGGTGGTGAGTTCAGCTGTCTAGTTGCAGCCCTGGGGGCCCATCAGCGATTGAGACTCTGTGTGTTCTGCGTGTGTTTCTGTTGCGTGGCTGTGTGGTATGTGATGTGTGTGTGCGTGGTTCTCTCCTGAGCCATCACCCCAAGGAGCCCGGGGCAATTACAGCCCTCCCATGGACCTACCTGGCCGGTCCCCCCAGATCCTGCGGGCCCCTGGGCTGGGCTGGCTGTGGAGTCTTCCTGCCGCCCCCTCCTCCCTCGGGGGCTTCTCCCTCCAGGGGACCAGCGCCTCCAGAGCCTGGAGACTGTCCTGGCTGGGGGCTGGGACCGGGGCTGGGGGCCTCGAGTGTCAGCTAAGATGGCCTTGACCCCTGCTCACCTCTCATGAGGTTGCCACAGAAACCTGCAGGCCAGCCTCCCCTCACTCCACTGACCCTGCCCGTGCCCAGACCTGGGCCCGCTGCCTGTGGCATCCCGAGAGCATCCTCAGCCTTCTGACAACTGTCACTGTCCAGGGTCCACTGTCCACACCTGCTTCTGTGTGGCACCCCAGCTTCAAGCTAGAGAGGCCACGGGAGGGGAAACAGAGACCCCCTGTGTCGGGGGCCAGGCTGACACACTGCCCTGCCCGCTCTGGGTTCACCAGGTGCACGGACCGCCTGCAGGGGGCACCTCTCCAAAACTACTCCCCTAGCCAGTGCCCCCCAGCGCCCGGCCCTTTAAATAAACTCAACCACAAGGAGCGCTCGCGTGGCACCAGCCAGGTGGGGCCACGTCCCCCCCAGGGCCCCAGTCTGTGCTCTGCCTGCTGGGAGCCAGCACATGGGGCACGCACACTTGGTCCTGGGGCTCCTGGCTCTGTGGGCGTCTGCACCACTGTGGCCCCTTGGTCCCTGAGCACTCCCACAGAGCTGCCCCACTGCCCATCTCCCCAGAGCCCAAGGTGGTCCGGGCAAAGCCCAGGCCCTCCCTCCAGCCCCCGCCTGTCCTCCCCAGATCACACAGGCCCGGGGTTCTGACGGGGGCTCCTGCCGGGCATTTGCGAGGAGGGCCCTCTACAGGGACCCCTCCCTGCCCAGCCTCAGTCTCCCCACACACCTTCCCCTTCCCTTGGGGCCCCCCCACCCCCCAGCAGAAGGGAAGATCTCTCTGCACCCATCTTCACAACGTGGGAGCTTTAGGTTTCGGCTGCACTGGAGGCCTGGGGTGCACCCCTACCTGTCCGGGTCATCTGGGTACCGCAGCAGAGGGCAAACAGGAGTCTGTGTGGCGGCACCAGGCCGGCCTGCCCTGAAGGGGGGGCAGTGAGAGAGAGGGCCCCCCCCAGCTCGTGCTCAGCTTGGCCATCCCCACAAAGGGCAGGGTCAGAAACACAGGGAGGGTGGGGCCGCAGGACAAGGCCCCCGCACCTGCAAGGATGGGGGCAGAGGAAGGCCTGGGGGAGACAGAGGCCACCAGGGGATTTTCAGACACCAGAACCCCACTCCCCAGAGTGCCCCCCACCCACCTCCCTGGAGGAGAAGGAAGTAAGAGAGGAGGGAATTAGAGACCTGAGGATAGGTTACAACCTTCCCTAGGCAGTGAGCTCACTACCTGCCTGATCTATCAGCACAGCCAAGGCATGGGCAGCTTCCCCCTTCCTGCTCGTCGCTCCTGCCCCTGCCAGCCCCTCACACACACACACACACACACACACACGGCACAGTGGGCAGGGTGGGGGGACGTGGCCCAGAGCTCTCGGCCCCCTCTCCCCAGGACTGCGCCTCAGAGATGGGAAAACATGCCCCGTGTCCCTTGGCAGGAAGGGAGGGGGAGCGCGCTGGGAGCCTGTGTGCGGGCCTGGCCCGATGTCTGCACAGATGGAGGAGGCCCTCCTGGCTCTTCTGTGTCCAGCGCGGTCAGATGGCCTCTGCCACGGCCTCCCCACCCAGTGAGTGTCTCGCCATCTGGGCACTGGCTTGGCTGCCAACTCCACCACCTTGGCCTGCGCTGGGCCTGCCCAGTCCTGGCCCCTCTGTCCCCCCCCACAGCAGCCCTCTTCTCCAGGGAGGGTTTGACCCCATCGCGGTGCTGCCTACAGCCCTCCGTGGCTCCCGCCGCCTCTGGGACCAAGCCTGGGAGCCCGACGCTGCTGGCCTGGCCTGGCTCTGCCCTCCCTGCCCCAGAACCCCCACCCCTCGCCGCCCAGGCTCTGGAAACCTCCGCAGGTGCCTCCTGCCCTCTGGACATGCCGGATCGCTGCCTCCAGCCGGCCCTCCAGGAATCGCCTCAGGGTGGAGAAACCCAGGTTCTCAGCTCCGCTTGGCCTCCCGGCAGCCACCCCGCCTCGTTCCACTCTGGAAACGCTCTGTCTTCCTTTACACAGACCATTTTCTTCATTCCACAAGTGCGGTGGGGGGTGGGGCACTAAGACATGGCAGTCGGGGGGCCCTGCGGACAGAGTGAGGGCGTGGGGGCCACCGGGAGCCTGGGCAGCCAGTGCAAAGGCCCCGAGGCAGGAGCACCTCGGCTTGCTTGGTGGAAGCATGGCCACGCGGCATGGCGGGTGAGGTGCAGCTGGGAGCTGTGGGCCGGGCTGAGCGCGCAGTTAGGTAAGTCGCAAGGGGCCCCAGCAGGGTCCGGCCCAGAGAGAAGATGACTGTCATCCACGTGGCCTTTCCTCTGTGCCCACGCGCCCACGTGCACCTTCACACGCATGCAGTGACTGACACTCGCAGCTCGCTCCCCACACCCCCCTGCAGGGACACAGACACGGAGGGGAAGGACACTGGCCGGCCACACAGCGGGCTCTGCATCCACGCCAGTGCCCCTCCAGGCGGACTTCCCCGTGCACGGGACCCCCGTCTGCGCCGGCTCAGGGGGTGACACACTGCGGCCTGCAGCGGCCAGTGACCCTCCCGGGGACCAGCTGATCTGGTGCACCCCACCCCCCCCCACCCCGAGCCCTTAGTTCCTGCACCTCACGCCCTCACTGGCTCACTCATTCATTCGCGCATTCATTCACTCCCTCCTTCACACTCTCCCTCACTCCCTCATTCTCACTCCCTCACTCTCTCACTCACGCACTCATGCATTCATTCACTCCCTCACTCGCACTCAGCCTCACACTCCCTCACTCCTTCACACTCACTCTCGCTCACTCTCACACTCCCTCACACTCACACTCACTCTCACACTCACTCACTCATTCTTGCATTCATTCACTCACTCTCTCGCTCACATCGCTCACACTCAATCACTCCCTCCCTCCCTCATGTAACAAGTCCAGCCAAGCGCCGCCCACTGCTCAGGCCCAGGCTGAGGAGAGTGCCCCGGCCAGCCCCCAGGCTTGGCAGTGGTGGGGTGGGGAGGGGGGCAGTGGGCGGGCAAGAACAGCTGGAGGGAGGCACAGGGTGGCTGAGCTCGACGAGGCCTCTCCCGGCACGTGCTCATCAGGCACGTCCGTCCTCGGGAGCTGGCCACCCTCCCCAGGCCTTCAGAGCCACACCATCCTTTCCTATCCAGGCCTGGCAGGGACATTAGAGACCCGAGGTCTCCTGCCAGGCCTGTCACCCCACACGTGCCGCTCTGTGTCCTAGACTGGGAGGTGAGGATGTCGTCTGCCAGTGACCTAGAGAGATGGCACACCGCCTGCCTACCTGCCCAGGCTGGCACCGGCCACTCTGCTGACCGCTGAGCTTCCAGAGCCCGGCAGACGGGCGCGGGACAGGGGCCAACGGAGCCTGCCAGGCCCTCGGGCAGACGGAGGCCGGCAGGGGTGGGTCAGACCAGGCCTCAGGCTGGAAACTCGAGGTCTGGGGTCTCGAGAGCCAAGGCAAAATGGGGCATGGGGGGGGGGGGGGGCTTTTCCCGGCCTCAGCCCAACTTCGCGGACGGGAGCGGCTGGAGACGCCGTCACCGAAGCAGCTCCCAGACACCAGACACAGCAGAAGCTCGAGTCAGAGGGCCCCACCCATGCAGAGCGGCTGCTAGGGCTGAACTATGTCCCCCCCAAACCCACATGCTGCAGTCCTAACGCTCAGTACCTCCGAATGTCCGTGCTCACAGAGAGGGAGGGGAGTTAGAGTCCTGGAGGGCCTGAGCCCATCGGACCGTGTCCTTACAGCACGAGGGGATCAGGACACAGACACACGGAGGACGACCACGTGAGGACACAGGAGACGGCATCTACACGCCACAGAGTGAGGCCTTGGAGGGAACTGACTGCCCGCACCCCGATCCCAGACTCCAGCCTCCCCAACGGGAGAGAATAAAGTCCTGGGGTTTAAGCCACCCGGCCTGTGGGGCCTTGTTTTGGGGCCGTAGCAGATTCACGTGAGGCAGCTCAGAGAGGGGAGCACTGCCCTGGGTCCTGAGTGGCCGCACGGCTTCCTGGCGGTGCAGGCCACGGGGTGGCGGTAACCGGGAGTCACCGGGGCAGTTACGGAGAGACTCGGCCACACAGGCAGTCACAATGGGGGCCGTGAGCGCTGAGCGGTGGGGACCCCAGAGCTGCTGACGGTCGGGTCGGGCACTGGACTGTCTCTCCCTTCCCCGAAGTGGGGCTGCAACCACGCCTTCCACTGAGGGGAAACTGAGGCTGGGGAGGGTGACTGGCCAGTCCCCAGTGGGGGCTGGGAGTGGAGTGGCTGCCAGGCCCCTGGGAGGAGAGCGCAGACGTGGTCCTCCGCGTCAGGCCCTGGGCCCGGCTCTGCAGACGCCCGGCTGACCGAGCCCTGAACCAGGCATGCGTGGCGCTCTGTGCAGCCCTTCCCACCCCCACCCTGCCAGGGCGCCCTCCCAGGCCGACCACGGGATCATGGAACCATCCGTTAGGCTAGTAAAGACTCACAGGCAGCAACTCCTCTAAACTTCAGCCGCACACTCTGCTTGGTCCCCCTCCCCGCCCAGAGGGCCTGGGCAGCCTGTTCTCACCCCCAATTTAGGCCTCCTGGGGCAGGGGACGGCGTGGAGGAGCGGGCTTTTGGAGTGGTTGATGTACTTCAGTGCCCCCCACCCTCTCTGGCCACTTTCCAGCTGCCCCCCGAGACTCTTGCCCTCGCCTGACCCAGAGCCCCAAAGGAGGACATCCACATGTCCTCTGCCCTCCAAACACGCCCATCCCAGCACGGCAGCCAACTCAGACGGCCCGGCTTTTGGAACCCCTTCTCCCGGGACAGCCCTGGTTTCTCCCTCACCGAGGCCCCCACTCCAGGAAGCCCCTGCCAGCTTCACCCGGGGTCAAGCTCTCCCAGAACGCCTCCCTGGACAGGCAAGTCAGCCAGGGTCCAGTCAGGGAGCCAGGGCCCCGGCCTCTTTCCTGCAAGCATTGCCCATTTCAATGTCCCCAAGCCTTCTAAGGACACCGCCCCCGACAAGTTAGCACCCCACCCCTCACCCAGGCCCCCGCCATCCCCGGAAGGGCCAGAAGGGAGGGAATGGCACCCCACCAACCAGGGTGTGTCCAGAACCTCTCTTGAGAGCGTGGGGCACACCTGCCCCCATCCCTGACTTTGGGGCTCAGGCCGTGGGCCCCTCATTCCACATCTGTTACACACACAGTATCTTTCATCACCCCTAGGGCAGGAACCCCAACATTCCAGAGAGGCAGTGGGGGGGTCCGGCAGGACACACGGGCATGAGGCCGTGACGCAGCCCCACACGTGCCACCACCCGGAGACCCACTGAGACTGCCCATGGCAGAGTCCATGCGACCCGGCTCCAGGGGTCAGTTCATACTCTGCCTGGAGCCCGGGACGGCGGGCAACGTTGCTGGAGACACAGAAGCTGTCTGCTTCTAAGCAGCTAACTGCCAAGCTCACCTCACAGACAGGCTCAGCTGGTGGCCAGGCAGGCCTCAAAAATACTGACAGGTGGCCAGGCCACCCCAAGGCTGAGGAGAATGATGTGAGGGAGGCTCCAGGCTTGCCTCTCTCCTGCCCCATGACCTCGACAGCTCAGGTCCCCCACTCAGTCCCCTCGATCTGTGATCATCCTGCTGGGGCCCCAGGCCTCAGCCCCCCACAGCTCCTCAGGCCCACTGGGGGCTCCAACTGCCCTGCTCTTTCCTGTGACCACAACTGCCACCCTTGCTGGTCCTCAGTGGTCCCCTGCAAGCCCTTCTTGTCCCTTCCCCCTGCAGGAGTTCCAAGGCCCTACAATGGGGTTGGGTAAGTGGGCAACGCCAAAGGGCGCAGCTGTTTTCAAAGCACATCCCTGATGACCGGCAGGAATCACACCTGTATTCTTGGTGCCCTGCATAGGGTGGGCACAGGCTGAGGGGACAGGGTAGTCACCGGATGGACGGATAGACGGATGGAAGGATGGATGAATGGACAGATGGGTGGATGGATGGATGATGGATGGACAGATGGATGGATGGACGGATGGACAGACGGATGGACAAAAGGATGGATGGATGGATGCGTGGATGAGGGATGGATGGACAGACGGATCGATGGATGGATGGATGGATGGACAGATGGATGGATGGATGGATGGATGGATGGATGGACAGATGGATGGATGGATGGATGGATGGATGGATGGATGGATGGACAGATGAGGGATGGATGGACAGATGGATCGATGGATGGATGGATGGATGGACAGATGAGGGATGGATGGATGCAAGGATGGGTGAATGGATAGATGGATGGACAGATGGATGAATGGACTCAAATGTCCCTCCAATGTAGCCAGTGTCACTGCTCTCCAAGGCCCCGATGCATATCCCTTCTGGCTTCACCACCAAACGCTGGCTCTTGGCCCAAGTTCCTCTTCTCCTCTCAAAGCTCTGGGTCTTCTGCTCCCACCCCCTCCTCCTGACCTGGGCCCCACTCCTCTGAGCAGAGACCTCAGACATGACAGAAGACAAAGGGAGCAACTCAGGACAGATGCTCTGTTCTTCCACTGTGTGCCTTTGGGAAAGCACCTCAGACTCTCTGAGCAGCAAGTCCCACTTCTGAAAACCCCACTATCCTAGGATTGATGAGAGTCAAACGAGATGGCAGACAGTCTGATCAAATGTGGGCTTACGACCAAAGGGCAGGCACTGGCAGGATTGCCCTTAGAACTCCCTCCAGGGAAGGAGCTCCGCGAGGCCCTGCTGACCAGTGCCCCCCGGTGGCCACGGCCCGTCAGCCTGCTCCATGCTGCACAGACCTCAGCCTGGAAGTCTGCTCTCGGCCGGCGCTCGGCCCGCTCTCGGCCGGGGCCTCTCCTGTGGCCTGGGCCTGGCCGCACGGGTGTCTTTACTGCCCATATTTTGGAGATGAGCAGATGGGGCCGAGACGTTAGCGGCTTGCCTGTAGTCATAGCTCCTAAGGGAAGGAGTGGAATTTGAACCCGGGGTCCCCGGCTTGTGAGTGCCCCTCTTATCCACTGTGCTGGCACAGGGCCCCCACGCACACACCATGCTGGCCCCTTCTCCAAGGCATTCCTTTGCTTGGAATACCCTTCAAAGTTTAGTGCAGATGGGCCACGTCCTCCAGGAAGACTTCCCTGACTTCCTGTCCCTCACCTGTCCGCTTGGGGAGATGTCACCTCTCTGGCAGAAGCCTTCCAATGACAGACACCCTGCCGTTGGCTCATTCGACACATTCTGCACAGAGCCGCGTGCCTATCTGGGCCTTCTGTCTGCCCCTGGCGCACAGTAGGACTGGCACTTTGCTGCCGGCTCTGCTAGATTTGTCCTAGTCTGAATGATGTCCGTCATCAAGCAGCTATGAGTAAGCCTTTGGTACCTTCAGCCAAGATCTTTTCATTAGCTCTGTGTTTGTTTGGGCCGTTTTTGCCCTTTTAAAGTAAAAATAGTTTATTTTTAACATTTTGATGCTGCTGTTTTCTTTTAAGAAGATGCAAAAATAAAAAACCGCATGCCTGTTTCTTTTCTTGGCCCAGCATGTCTGTGAGCAGCCTCCCCCTCAGACGCCCCTGAGGCTCTGTCTGGGCTCTCAGGGGGCGGCGCTCAGGAGTGGGGAGGAAGGAAGGATTCACCTCCTGGGGGGCAAACCACAGATGCAGAGGAGGCCCCGAGGACCCCTCCCCACCAGGCACCGGAGCCCGGGGGGCAGCTCACGGGGCAGAAGGGGAGACCCAGAGGGGCAAGGGATGGGGCCGCCGAGACAGGTCTGGAAGCCCTCCCAGAGGAGACGGCTCCCAGGCTGAGTCCTGAAGGAAGAGCAGGAGCCCCGCAGATGAGCAAGGACAGGAAGGATGCTGCCAGAGGCGCCAGCCTCGGAGACACGGAAAAGGTCACGGTCAGCGTGCAGTGTGTCCAGCCAGGCAGGACCGTCACAAGGACTCATCGGTTTGTCCACCCAGTTACTCGTTTCTGCAAGAAACAGTCGCTGCCCACCTCCCCTGTGCCCCCCGCCCCCTCATGCCAAGGCCTACAGACACAGACAATGATCAGACAGAGCCCTAGAAGGTTCGAGTTGCTCCCAGACCAGGAAGGGAAACAGAGAGGGAGAGAGACAACAGCCCCTGTGGCTCAGGTGGGGGCTCAGGGGAGGGGGCTCTGAGTCCTTCCTGGGGAGCTAGCGTCCAGCCTGCCGTTCAACCAAGGACAGGGAGGAGAGGCTGGCTCCCACAGGCCAACGGGGGTGGGCCGTCGGCAGAGAGGCCCCAGGCAGGTGCTGTCCACACTGGAAGGCCGAGGTCAGAGCCAGAGACCCACCATCATGAAGTCACCATGAGGACAGCCCACGGTCACCCAGTGGGTCCACGGGCACCTGCCGAGGCAGGGGGGCGGAGGTGGTGTCCTGGGCACAGTGAGGGACAGCCGTGACACCGGGACCCGCAGGCACGGAGCTCCTGTCCGGGTCTCTCTATTCCTTCCTTTGCTGGCCCCCTCCCCAGCCCTGCCTGAGGCTTGAAGGCAAAATGGAGCCTCTGGAGGGCCGACGCCACGAGACCCCCATGGATGACGGCACCCGTGGAGCAGGGGATCCTTCTCCTGGAGGGGAGGGGAGGGCAGAGAGCGGGAAGCAGGGAGCAGGATGGAGTGGCCCCGGGGCCAGGGGTCGGGCCCAGAGGCTGCAGGAGCCCCTCGCGGTTCGGCAGCTGGGCTGCGTGTGCAGGATTCCTACAAGCGCCCCAAGGCAGGAGGTTCCTCCTAGCAGCATTCAGGCCTGTGGTGATGTTTCCGACCCCAGCAGGGCACAGTCTACAACCCTCCAGGCACCCTTGGCCTGGGAGGGCAGGCAGTCCCAACCGTCCACCTGGCTCTGGCCTCACCTGCCGCCCCTTCCCCGATGACAGCCGGCGGGGGTCGGGGGGGGGGCTCCTTCTAAAGCAAGAGCCGCCCCCAGCCCAACCCTTCGGAGAGCGTTCCCTGGCCACTGGCTGGGAGGCTGGGAGGCAGCGGGTCGGGGCCTTGGGGCTGGTTCTGAATCCGACTCTCACAGCACGCGGCCAGGCCCCGGCCTTCGCTGGAGCAGGAGGGCCCCGACGTCTGAGAACCAGGAAGGCATGTGTGTGGACCGGAGCTGTCTGCTCTCAGGCCGGCCCCCTGGGACGTGCTGGGCCACAGGGCCGTGTCAGGCCCCACCGCATTCCCACGCACTCCCAGGGAGAGAAGCTGGCCGGCGGGGGGCTGGCTGCCAAACCCTCACGGAGACGGACAGCAAATTGTCACCTGTGGAAGAGTGTCCCTGTCTCTCATAAGAAAACACGTCCTTTACGGCCCGTCCGCTTCCTTCCCTCATTCCACCTGAGCCGTTACCTCTGACCCTGAGGCCTGGGCTGCGTGTCCCCCCCACCCTCCGTATGATTTCCCCTGAAAGAGCCACATCGGGCAGCATTTATGGATGACCTACTGCATGCCTGGCCCTAGGCTAAAAAGAAAGTTGCGGGGGGGGCGTGTAAAATGTGAAACATGGTGTCTGGGAGGCCCTGATAGTGTGGGTGACGGGAGCTGGACAGGGAGACAACCAGGGCTGCCAATGGTCTCCTGCAACCAGGAAGGTCCTGCCCTCTGGCCTTCACCCCGTAGGACAACCTCCCTGCCTCCCCTCGTCCCAACCACCCGGACAGAAGACCCTCGGGCCCGGGCCCCCCTCAGCACACGCGGTGGGGACAGCTGTGCCCACCCGCACACCCACGCCAGCATGCACACACACGCCGTGGTGTAGCGAGTGAGCACACATGCCCCGGGGTGCACGTGTTCACGTGCACGTGCCCCCACGCGCCCGCACGTGCTGCGGTCCTGCGCCCGGCCGCTCACAGCTCCCTGGCGGCCACCGCACTCTCGTGGGAGGTGCCTGGAGCCCATGTCACCCACAGCATCTCTGCCGTTTCCCTGGCAACCCTCTCCCGTGCATCCTCAGACTGGGTCCTGAAGGCTCCTTTACCACCTTCTGTGACCTTTCAGAGCGAAGAGCTCTCAGGGCCGAGGAGCAGATCTCGGAAGGGTTTCCGGCACAGCCCTGGGAGCCAGCCGTACACGGCCAGGACTGGACCGCCCGGACCCTAAAGCACCGCTCCACCTTCTGGAAGCCGAGGCCTCCCTGGACCTCAGCTTCTCTAGCCGCCAGAGCAAGGGCTTCCCTCTGAGCAGCTGGTCCGTGGTGGCCAGTCCCACAGCCCGGCTGTCACACTGGGGGGCTGGGCTGGGGGGCCATGGCAGTGCTGGCCGAGGGCCTGTCTCCAGCCCTGCAGCCTCTCTCGGGAAGCGGCGCAGACGTGACCGTGCCCAGCCCGAGCTCCATGGTGCTCCAGAGGGGAAGGGAGTCTGGCCCACAGCTCTGTAAACGGTGATCACTTTCCCCACCATGGGTGGCATGGGGCGTGCCGGGCTCACCCTCCCCTCGGCAGCAGGTGGCCTCTCTGTGTCCCCCCTCAGGTTCCTGCAGTGACCAGTACCCCCCCTCCCCCGCTGGCCCCCACTCCTCGCCCTGCTCCCCGCCCCCGCTGCACGGTACCACCTGGGCGCCAAGAGAAAAGGCCAAGTGGCAGCGTGCACGCCAACACCAGAGCCGCCCTCAGCTCCGGTGACGGGCGGGCACAGCCGTGGTTCCCAGCCGCACGTGGCCGAGGCGGAGAGGAGGGGTCCCCGAGCAAGGCTCCCCGGGAGCCGCCTGCCCGCCCTGTCCCCGCCGAGTCTCCATCAGTGAGGCGAGGTGTGGGACAGGCTGAGGCCCAGGGAGCCAGAGCCCAGCCATGCCGCGTAGGAGCTGGGCGACTGTGGGCACCAGCACCCCGACCCTCTGACCATAAGCGCAGATCCGACTGGGGAAAGGGAGTGCGGGCTGAGAGGGGGGTCTGGAGGCCACCCGGTGCCAGGAGCCACTCTCGTCCCAACCGGCCAGGCTGGGAGGCCATGCCAAGTACCCTGAGTTCCCCTCAGCCACGAGGGCCAGGCACTGAGAGCAGGCCTCCCCGCCCTGCAGGGAGGCCCCAGCCACATGCCCCCAGCGAAGTCTGAAACCAAGCATCCGAAGGACCGCGCTGGCCCTCCAGGAAGGACCCAGTGCAACAGTCCAGACTCAACACAAGAGGGTCGCTCGTGTCCGGGCTACGCAAGGCGATGGGACATGAAGAGTCAGGACAACATGACACTGGGCGGGGGAGGTTAAAGCATGAATAGAAAACATCGGAGGCGCTGGACCCAGCAGACAACGTCTTGGAATGAAAGTCTTGTTGGGGAGCGCTACAGCAGTGGAGGCCGCAGAAGAAAGCGTTAGTGAACTTCAGAGAGAAATCATCCAGTCTGAAGGAAAAGCGGAGAAAAGAACTGAAGACCAGAGATTCGGTTCCACAGGGAGATGCAGTCAGGTGGCCCATCACGGGCATTACGTACCGAGCCCATCACTGGGGTTCTGGGAAGAGAGGAGGGAAAGACATTAGCAGGAAAAAAACATGGACTTGAAGAAATAATGCCCAAAGTTTTCCCAAATATGATGAAAAATGCCAACCCACAGATCCAAGAGGTTCGGCAAACCCCGAGCAGAACACGCACACCACCACCGCCACCAAGATACTTTACGCTGAAAACCAAAGGTAAAAGTAGAATCTTAAAAGCAGCCAGAAGAGAATAAAAGCATTGCATGTAAGACAGGAAATAAGAAATGCTTCTCGTTTCTCATTGTAAATAATGTGCTACAATTTGGATGTTTGTGTTCCTCCAAAGTTCACGTGTGGAAACTAACCCCCAAAGATGGTGGCACTAGGTCAGGGGCCTTGGGGAGGTGGCTGGGTGATGAGGGCAGGCATCCGGGCCCCCACTGGAATGGGGTTCTTGTGAGAGACCCCAGAGAGCCCCTCACCCCTCAGGCCCTAGGAGGACTCGGCCAGGGGTCCGTCTGTAGACACCATGCAAAGAGCAGACAAGAGCAGCTTGAGCCCGAAACGTAATCAGGAAAGACCTCCTCTAGATCGAAGGGACGAAAGAGACAGAAGAGTGATACGGGGCATGATCTTGGTTCAAACTAACAGCCACAAAAGAGGTTGGGGGACACTCTGGACACTTGTCATCTGGACAAGAGAATTGACTGTTGCTTTTCTCAGGTGGGATAATGGAATTGTGGTTCTGCAGGGAACGTCCGTCTTTAACAGAAGCAGGTGGAAAGATGAGGGCTCACGTGTCACAGCTTCTGCAGCCTACACTGAAACGTCCAGCAGCGCTCAGAGGACAAAGGGAGAGAACGAAGACGCAGGGCAGTCTGGCCGTAATTACTGGGCCCAGGCAGGGGAGGTCCAGGGGTCATTATGCTATTCTCCCATATTATTCTTCCATTATGAAAATTTTCATAATTAAAAAAAATCCTGCAGTTATCCACGGATCGGATTTCCAGGAGGCTCAGCCATCTGGTGCGCAGGCACACACCCAGGAGCAGGAGGGGCGGCTCGGCATCCACCGTGGCGGTCACCAAGCACTCCAGGCCAAGGCTGCCACGTGGGTATTTACTGCTCGAGCCCCAGCATCCACGCCACCTGCCCATCAGCTCGCATTTCCATTCAAGTGGTTTGCAAGAAGCTTACTTCACCCTAATCCGATTATTCTATCCTTTGATCTCAGAGATTGAGCCAAGGACCAAATGTGATGGACCCCGTCCCTGCAGATTGGCAGGAGGGAATGAAGATGTCTCAGGAGTAGTCAGCAAACAGCTTGAGAATATAGGGGGAGCCAACTCTAGGATAAGCTAACCCTGCAGAAGCAGCACACAGGGGTTAAGGATCATCCTTGGTGACATGTGGAACTGCTGGAGTGCCTCACCTGAAGCTGCCACTACCGGTTGGTCTGTTGTAAAGGCCAAAGGATTCACTTGCTTGCACTTGCTTGCACTTGCTTGCACTTGCTTGCACTTGCTTGCCACCGGAAGCATCCTCAAGTGCTATGCAACTCTATAGGGGAGTCTTTCAGGACCTCCCTACAGCCTTAAATCGGTAAATAAATTAGGTGTCCCATTCTGAAAACTCTATCTCGCTTCCCAGAACTCAGAAGTGTAAACCCTAAAAACTAGGAAAGGGACGGGCAGCTGCAGGTAGGCATGCCAA
Organism: Neomonachus schauinslandi; assembly: GCF_002201575.2. Lineage (NCBI taxonomy): Eukaryota > Metazoa > Chordata > Mammalia > Carnivora > Phocidae > Neomonachus > Neomonachus schauinslandi. Next base: position 201,292,842 of record NC_058404.1, read on the forward strand.
CGCCGTGGAGCACTGAGGGCTGGCAGCACGCAAGCAGATGGACTCTCCACGGAAGAGGGAGCCAGATGCTCACCCTCGTGCATCGCTAGGGAAAGGCAAATGAAAACCACAACAAGATACGACTTCACACCCACCAGGCTGGCGAAAGTTCAAAACTAAGATAATATCAAGAGCTGGCAAGGATGTGCAATGCCCAGAATGCTTATACACCACCAGTGGGTGTGGAAATTTGTGGAATGCCCTTTAGAAAGCAACTGGGCACATACATACACATGTCTATACATACATGTGTGGTTATTTGCATATGTGTATGCGTGGACATACATGTATGTAGATGGCAAAATATGGACAGTTGGTGAATCTAACTGGAAGGCATTCAGGTACTCATGGTCTTATTCCTTTGACTTTCCTGTTGGCTTGAAAATTCTCAAATATAAGCTGGGGGAAATAAACTAAAGAAGGCAAGGAGAAAAAAATATACACAGAACCAGTGGACAAATAGCACAAAATAGAGCAAAACTTCCAACTTAAGTGTACTAGAAATTGCACCGAACAGACATGGACCAAGCTCGAGCTAAAAACCACCATTTGCAGGTGGAAACAGTCAACTGGAGTTGACAAGAGAAGGTTAACAGATATCCAGAATACTCTGCATGTGGCACGCATCAGGAGAGATCCCTCCAAAAGAGCAACAAGTCACTCTCAGAACAGAGCCCACCTCCAAACAGAGGGAGGGCAGAGGGGTGGAGGGCGGGGACCCCTCCCTGGCGCTGCTTGCTGCTCAGGACTCCTCTAAGGTTTTCTGGGCTGCTCAGCTGGCTTTAGAATGGGAATAGTTTCTGGCAGGAGACGTTGTTCCTTTTCCTCTTCAACATCAAATTCTTGCAGGCTCCTCTCTGATTACCTCACTTCCAGGTTTGTCCCCTCCCTGTCCACCTGGGAAAGCTTCCGACCTAAGACATTGCTCAGGGCCAAAGGTCAGCAAAAGCAAAACACCCGCGGAATGCAGCCTTGGTCTATCTGCCTGGAAATTCACCTGGGAGTCTACACCTAGAAGTCTGGTGCACCATGAAGTTTGCTTCTGGGAGCGCAGGTGCACCAGAGTCTGCTCTTGGAAGCACAGGTGCACCGGAGGGTCTGCCCCTGGGAGCACAGGTGCACCAGAGGGTCTGCTCCTGGGAACACAGGTGCACCGGAGAGTCTGCTCTTGGAAGCACAGGTGCACCAAGATATGACTCTGTACCCAGACGGGCTGGTACACCAGGAAGCCTGCACACTTTACCTGAGGACGTGCTTGGGCTTTCTCTCTAATTCCATTTCACACACTGGCATCTCTCAGCTCATCCCTGGGCTGGCCAGTCACACCATCCTCAGAAGCTGCCCTTCTGAGGAACACAGGAGGCTGGGTCTGCCTTTCTGCCCAGTGGAGGGGACCCAAGACGTCCTGGGGACTGAAGGTCCCTTCTTTCCAAGGGGCCCTGCATTTTCTGGGCAGCTTACCTCAGACTCATGTCTCTGCCATGTCTCAAATTTGGCCCCCTCTCCCCCCACATGTGGCCAGGAGATGAGGCTCACTCAGCAGCAGCCTTCCCCGTGGTATTGAGACCCGGGTTGTCTCCAAAGACAGGAGGTCTAGCCAGGTGGAGGTGATGGCTTTGCTGTCCTGAACCCGCAGAAAACTCGCCGCCCCTTGTTTCCGAGCTGGGACACCCGTCTGGGGACACCTGGTGCTGGCAGGGCAAGTCCCCCCATTCCCCCGCCCTGAGCTGAAACCGAGGCAGGGGCCAGAGGTGCAGAGGCCAGAGCACCTCAGGGGCCAGGCCCATAAGGATCCAGGTTCAAATCCACACCTCACCACAGCCCATGGGACTGCGGGCAGACTGCTTGACCACGTCCACGTTTACGAAGTGGCTGCAGTAATTGGTCCACTGCCGAAGTTGTTGTGGGAAGTGGAGAGGGTGACAACCAGACCGTTTGGGGCTGGGCTGCGCCACACCGCCGTCATCCTCACCCTCATCGGCATCCCTGTCTGAGCGGACGGGCACGGAGGAGCCGTCGTGAGCATGCAGCTCCCCAGCTCAGTGCGCTCTGGGCCACGCTGAGCGAGGTCCCCCCGCGATCTAAGGCAGGAGGCCATTCCCTAGACACCTCTCAACACCTCCTAGTTCCCTGTGGGTCTTCTGCTCTGGAACACGGAGGAAATAGTGTGATAAACCTCAAACACGCAGGAAGCCAGACTGCACAGACCACACGGCACGTGATCCCATTTGCACGACATCCTGGAAAGGCAGCATCATGGCCATGGAAGAGAGATTTGCCGGGATCGGGGGCTGACAACTCTGCATGTACAGAGAGCTTGCTTGTCCCAATTCCCAGAGCCGCAGGCCACTGTCCCAGTCGGTGGCTCGGGCTGCCCAGACGACACACCACGGGCTGGGAGCTTGGAACAGCAGACCTGTGTTTCTCGCCGATCTGGAGACCAGAAGTCTGAGATCGGGGTGAAGGCAGCCGGGTTCCGGAGAGAGCTGGAGACGCCATCCTCCCGCCATGTGCCCGCCCTGCAGAGAGGCAGGGAGAGCTCCCTGGTGTCCCCTCCTGGAAGGGCACGGATCCTGTTGCATCCACACTAGTACTTAAACTACCTCCATAATGGCCACGTGCATGCGTGCGCATATAAAATTTGACGACCTGACTCCCAAATCTCCACAGAATCATGAAGCACCAAGAAGAGCCAAGATACTCTTGAGGAATGACCAGGTAGAAGGGCCTGCCTACAGATCCCAGGATTTCCTGGAGATGGTGAGGAACGGGTGCTGCTGGTGGGAGAAGACAGGAGATCATAGGAGACGGGACAGATTTTTTTCTCCTTACAGTCAGTTTGGAGACCTGATTATCCACAGAGGAAAAAATATTACTCAGACTCTGGCTTCACACTGTCTACAGAAATCAATGTCAGGTGGATTAAAGACTTCACTATGAATGATAAATCCACAGCTCGTTTGGAAAGGCATACGTGGGGGAGGGGGAACCACATGACTTCAGGGTTGAGAGAAACTTCTTAAGCAAGACACAAACGGCACGAACTGTAAAGAGAAAGAGGAATTAATTGGGCTGCATGAAAATTTCATACTCCTTTCCGTTCACCAAACGGCACACAGAAAATGGAAAGATAACGCACAACGGGGAGATGTTTGACGCGCAGATGTCCAGCAGCGGCTCACTTAGGAAATACACGAGGAACTCTTTTTTTTTCTTTTTTAAGATTTTATTTATTTGACAGAGAGAGACACAGTGAGAGAGGGAACACAAGCAGGGGGAGTGGGAGAGGGAGAAGCAGGCTTCCCGCGGAGCAGGGAGCCCGACGCGGGGCTCGATCCCAGGACCCTGGGATCATGACCTGAGCCCAGGCAGATGCCCAACAACTGAGCCACCCAGGCGCCCCTACACGAGGAACTCTTAACTACTCACTGAGGAAAAGATCAAAACAATTCTTTTTTAATGGACAAAAGACTTAAACACGTGCTTCACAGAAAAGGAAATTCACAAGGCAAAGGAACACAAGCAAAGCTGCAGATCTCATTAGCACCTAAGGAAATGCAAATAGCAATCACTAGGCTCTCAAAAACCGTGACAATCTGACAAAGCCAAGTGTTTGTGAGGACGTGGAGACGTCCGGTCCCTTCCGCAGGCTGCCTGCACTGCAGAAGATCAGGAGCCTGGCAGGGGTGCACAGCGTGGACACAGCAGATCCCCCTCAGGGGATTTCGGTAAGTAAGTGTTTGCGCCCCATGCGCAACCAGAAGAGGATTTGTTAAGTGTGTGCGGCAGCGCTGTTTCCAAGCGTGGGGCGGGCGCCACGGATTAGCACAAGAGCCTGGCACAGATGAGCTCGGCGGCGCAGGTCCACTCGCAGCCCAGCCAGTCGAGGAGTCCGCAGGGTGAGTCCATGTATTCCAAATTCCCAACCAGACAACAAAGAGTACCTGACATGCGTTTGGGTGGCGAAACTGTAACTAAAATGTGGGAAATGATTATCACAAAAGTCAGGTTCGTGGTTCCAAGGCTGGGGGTGGGGGGCTTCTAGGGAGTGGCCGGTGGTGTCACCGGTGGTCACAGCTTGTGTGTCTAGGATGCACTTCCCTTCCCTCCTCCCCACCCGCGCCATCCCTCCCCCCCCCCCCCCCCCCCACGAAAACTCACCTCCCGTGGACCCTACCAACCACACAAGCTGGAGCCTGGCACCCAGTAGGAGCTTAAGCAATGTTTTTTCCGTGCAGCCAGGGCACTGACTCTGCACACACCCCCTAAGCACTTACCACGTACAGGCTCCGGTGACCGGGGGGCCATCCTGGGGACCGTCCTAAGCAAGTGTCTTGAAGGTGGGCAGAGGGGCCAGGTGGCTCCAAGCACTTGACCAGCTGTGGGCCCATGGAATTGTGGTGGACAGGGGCAGCTGGAGCTCCTGATGCCACAACGCCTGGTGTCCCTCAGGAAGGGGCAGGCTGGACGGAGGATCTCAGGCAAACATGGAGCAGACAGAGTTCACAGCACCCCCGGGACCCAGGCAGTCAGGGAGGAGGGCTGGCTCGCTGGGACGAGACACAAGTTCCCATTGCATCACCAGACAGAGCAAACAGGCCAACGTCCTGCACACAGGGGCCAGCTCAGGCTCCTTCTCCACAGGCTGTCTGTGTGGTGAGTTCCAGGGGAGGTTGCGGGGACTGTGCTGCCCAGCATGTGTTCCCAGGCCAGCGCAGTGTCCCTGAGCAGTCCCTACAACCCAGACCTGGCTCCTGCTGGGCGCTGGGGGTGGGCAAAGGGCGTGGTCATGCAGGGGCATTTGAGGATGGCCCCAAGCTTGCTGGGGGTTCCCCTGCTGCCACAGGGTCCGTCCACTAGGGAAAGCTGCCCCTCTTCATTTCCGATCATCGTGTTCCTGCCCTCTTAGCTCCCATGATGGCAGTCGTTTCACATTGTGTCCGTCATGCCCACAGACAACCCATCCCATAAATGTACACACAATCTCCGGCAGAGGGACTCCCTTTTAGTTGCAGGTATTCTTTCTAGAGTCTGCTGCCTACTAGGTCCTTTAGTAGTTATTGGATGGATGGATGGATAGATGATGGATCGATGATGGATGGATGATGGATGGATAGATGCATATGGGTGGATGAATGGGTGGGTGGGTGGATGGATGGATGGAGGGATGGAGGGATGGATGGATGGGCAGGTAGATGGGCAGATGGATGGATGGATGGATGGGGGGTGGATGGATGGATGGATGGATAGATGCATGGATGGATGATGGATGGATGGGTGGGTGGGTGGGTGGATGCATGGATGGACGGGCAGATGGATGGATGGACGGGTAGATGAGTGGGCCTTGCTGGCAAAGGCATGAGCTCGCGGTCACACTCGGAGCAGGAGGGGTTCCCAGGGCAGGATGGACCAAGCAGGCCAGGCAACTGCTTGTCACTGCCTGATCCCCCTGCTGCCGCCCGAGGCCGGAGCTGCGTGGAGACCTCCTCTCCCGGCCTCTGCCTCTCGCTCTCTGTCTCTCTGCCCACAAGCTGGGCAGGGGGAGCTGCTGGTGGTCCCCCCTTTCGGGTCTGACAGCCTCAGAGGTGGCTCTGGCCTCTCCCCACCACGGGCACAGCTGAGGGGACTCCCCGGTGACCGAATGGAGCCACGGGAGGAAGCCCTCGTCAAGGCCAAGCCTCCAGCCCAGCTTCTCTTGGCCAGGACCTCCCTCTGCCCGGCTCCCAGGACCACGTGTCCACAGGGGAGAGAGGCGTGTCCCGCTTGGGTGCCTCTAGGACCCCAGCAGAGCTCACCATGAGGTAGTGAGCTCCCCGTCCCTGAAAGTGTACAAGTTAAAGCCAGTCAACCACCTGGCAGGCAGGTTGGAGAGTCCAGGGGACAGAGCCCCAGGGTTCCAGAGGCTTCTCTGGGCTCCCGTCCAGCGGCTGCCCGGCCTTCCTGGCTGAGCTCCCACAGGCCCGCGTCTCAGGGGCTGCTTGGCCACACCGGGCATGGCGGGCTCTCCATGAAGGCCCCACTTAGGGAGCAGGCAGCTGGGGGAGACTGCAGGGACGGCTGCATCGCCACTTCCGGGCCTCAGGACCAGGGAAGGGGGTGGTGACTAGACCCTGCACCCACGGGTCTGCCTCCTGGCGCCCAGAGCAGGACTCACGAAGGACGGGGTCTGCCTCCAGACTAGCCACCCAGCCCGGGGCCTCGGCTTCCCGCAGGACTGGGAAAGGCCTGGGGTGTCTCCCGGTCACTGCGGGGGACCCCTCCCCACTCCAGCTTCAGGATTCCCTGCTGCCAGCCAGGGAGCCCCACAGCCACCCACCTGCCTGGGGAGGGCCCTGGGGAATGCAGGGCTGCAGGGGGTGGGCTGGGGAGCCGAGGTACAGACCCCACCGTAGACAGGCACATGCTGACCCTGCAGCCCGTCCAGAGAGCTGTTCTGAAGGCACCAGGTCTGGCCCTGCCGGGGAGACTCGGAGACCCCTGCGGCTTACACACTTGGGCGCCTGGTCTGCCCTTTCGGCTGTAAATCAGGAGGTCGTCACCAGAGCTGCTGCCCAAATGGAGGAGTGAGCCAGCCTGCACCTGAGCCCTCCTCCCAGCCCTGTCCAGGCCTCAGAGATAGAGGACACCCACCGCGGGCCCCGCATGAGGCAACAAGGGAGGGAGGCTTGGGGTACAGATGGGGAGATGGGGTCTCCGGGGCCTGGCCGGGGTCCCACAGCCAGGACACGGCAGAGCTGAGACTGGAGGTCAATCCCCCCTCCTCCCCCTCCCCTCCTAGCTCCTCACCCTCTCCCCATACCCCCTTCTTCTTCTCCCCCTCCTCCTCTGGCTCCTCCTTCCCAGCCCAACCACCAGGGCTTGGCCAACCCTTGCCATGTTCCCCACTTGTCCCTCTTTGGTTGGGGAAGAACAGCCCCGACCCTGGCATTTTCCTACAAGGCAGGAAGTGACTCTGTCCTCAAAGACAAGGTTCCCCAACGGCAGGTGCTTCCCTGCCCCGGGCATTCAGAAGCCTAGCACACAGCCGTTAACAGGCAGTCCCCAGCTGCAACGGGCCGATTCCTGCCAGGCTGGGAATCAGGCCTCTGCCGGGGCAGAGCTGAGAAGCCAGGGGTGCCTGGGGAGGCCAGGGGTGCCTGGGGATGGCCCGCGGTCTGGCAGCCCCTCCTCCTCACCGCCTCCTGGGGCAGCACTCTTCCCGCGGGCGAGCTGGACGCCAGGGACTGCTGAGGTGGGAGGTGAGTGGGAAGGGACACACACAGCTTCCGGGACGGGGGCAGTGGGTGGCAGTTTGGGCTCAGAAGGAGCCCAAACACACCTTGGGGGAGCCGCTGTCCCTCTCTGAGCCCCAGGTCCCTGCCCTAACATCCACACCAGGGTCTCTTCTCCTGGCGGGCAATGGGCCAGTCACCCAGGCTGTGGCCGGGACAGGGCTTTGTAAGCTATAAGGTGCCATCAGCTGCGAGGTGGGGCCTCTGGCCACAGGGTCCAGCTCCCCAGTGAGTGGGGTTCACGTGCCACTCAAACAGGCCGAGATGTGGATCCCCATCCAGTAAGGCCTACCTGCCTACGATCTTCATGATGCAATTGGAGATGTAGTTTCAGGGGAGTGTAGTAAAGCCCCCAGGGGCTGGTGCTAAGGATCCTGGCGGCTGGGGTAGATCTGCTGGCTGCACCCCCAGAAGTGGGCAGAGCAGGTTCAGAGACCCGGGTGCACTCCTGGATCCCCATTCGCCACTCTCCCAAGTGTATAAGCCTCTCACTCCCTGCATTAAATCCGTCCCCACTGGAGGCACCGGAGTGGTCCCTACTCCTGCTCTCAGCTCACAGCGGCCTGGAGACCAGAAGATTCTGTGCCAGCCCCCTCCCATACCCCAGCACCCCTCAGGGCACCAGCACTTCCCTAGTGGGCCCACACACCCCGGCGTGGAAATGAGCACGTGAAGGGATATGGGGCTCGCAGGTGCCGTGTTCCAAGCACCAGGCCGGGAAGGGCAGTGGGGGTCGAGGGGAGGGCACACTGCCCCATCTCATTCCCCGCCGGGCTTTCTCCTGCAGAAGTTGTTGTTAGTCCAGGGTCTCTGAGAAGCAGACACCACAACGGGATGAAAAGTGCATGGACTTTATTGAAGGAAACGCCCACGAGACATGATGGGGAAGGGGCCTTATTGGTGACACAGGGGTGTGACCTCATGCCAAGGCTGGGCTTGGCCGGAAGCAACCCAGGCCCCGTGTAGTCCAGGAAGGTCCAGAAGCCTGTTACGGAGCCCTCAAGTCAGAGCTGGCCATCAGAAGGGCACTCCCGGGATGGGCCTGCCTCGATGACCCTGCTGGCCCCAGCACACACATGTCGATGGATTGCAGCTGGACCCTGGGCTGTGGTTCAGGTCCACGAGGCATCCCACGACCCGCCATGTGTGTCTGTGTATTGACTGTCTCCCCACAAAACGAACCTTCCAAGAGCAGATGTCCCACCTGTGCCCACCTGTGTCCCGAGCCCTGAGCTGAGTGGCCCGTGGACACTTCACTGACGTGTGCACGGAGCCAACAGGGCCCCCAAGGCCTCCCATTCTGCAGGCAGCGCCTCTGCGACTCGGCCCTCCTTCATCAGGACGCAGAGTCTCTTCCTGGACCCCTGCAGGAAGCTAGGCCATGCGGCCCCTTCAGCCAGCGGCAGCAGTGCGTGGGAGGCCCTCGAAGGCGAGCCGCACCTCCCCATGGGGGACACCGGCCAGACCAGCCCCATCCCGCTGGTGACGTGCAGCCCAGCACAGCTGTGGGAGGGAGGCTATGCGGAGCCCTCAGCTCCAGCCGGGCCAGCAGCCAGCCGCAGAGACCAGCAGGCCACCTCCGACCACAGAGGCCGCCCACTCAGTCCAGGCTCCAAGCAGGATGAGATTGTTGGTGGTTCAAGCTGCTAGTTTTGAGGGGCTCCCTGTGGCCGAAGCTAACGGCAGAGCCTCCTGTTCTTCCTCGGGGTTTCCATTTCCCCGCAATGTGAGACCCTGTCCCTCGGGAGGCGTGGACGCCGCACCCATCCCCACCTCCCCACCTTGAGCACCAGGCTTCAAGCTCCACACACGGTGTGAATTCAGTGGGTCAAGTTTGCTGAGGATGAGGAACCCCACGTTGTAACCATAAACACCGCCATTTGTCACCTGGCTTTCCAGACTGGGGAACAGACGGCGCGGTGAGTGTTCATGACCCCGTTTCGGGATGAAGGCGCTGAGCGGGCATCAGCCGGGCCGTGGGAGCGGCAGGTGGAGGAGAGGGGGTGGGTTGTCCCTCCTGGTGGAATCTCTGCATTCATGCACACTTTTCTTCCAATGTTCATCATAGTATTTCCCAGATCTGGCCACTGGGAGCCCCGTGGCCGGCTGCTCGTGTCGGGGGACGCATGCCCATCCGTCTCTGGGGCTTCCTGCACTGCCCTGCCCCCGGGATGCTGCGGGCCCCTCCTGACCCGGGCCTGGCGCGAGCGTTCCCTGGGTGCCCTGGCCTGGCCCGTAGGGCTCGGCTTCGGACTGGGCGGCGAGCTCCACGCTCTTGGGCTGCAGTGCTCCCGGCTCCTTTCCGGGCTCAGAGCCACAGAATGGATTGCTTCCTCGGGATGGTGAGTTCTTCTGCAGCTTCGTGTTCAGACACAAGCCCCCCTGTTCTTCTCCTCCCCTGCTCTGTGCTCAGGGCTGCTCTCCCACCACCCATGGAGAGGGCCCTGGTCCCCAAGGACACGCGCTGGCTTCTCCTGCCGTCAACCCCGAATACACACAGGGTGGTTCCTCACTCGTCACTCAGCCCTGCAACCTTCAGCAGCAACCAGCCCGCAAAGGGCGGCCCGAGGTCACTCCGCACTTAGAGAACCGTGCCCAGAAAAGCCACGAACGCCTTCCACCCTATTGTGCCATTAAAGTATTGAGGTTCACTGGTGCTGTTGGATTCCATTTTAGAGTTTTTCACACTTGCCGATTTAATTTTATTTTCTGAATATGAGAATCATACACATAGTTCAAAAGTCAAAACAGTATTAAAAAGCGACCCGCAGAATTCTCCTTTCACCTGCTCCCAGTTCCTGCTTTGAGGCTATATCAGCCCTGGGGAGGGGACATGCAAACCACAACATGCAAACAATGTGCAAACCCCAACGTGCAAACCACATGCAAAAGAGTCAAACAGAGGAACAGCTGGGTTCCTCAGGAGCGGCCTGAGTGCTGGGTACCGGGAGCTGCAAACCCAGAACACAAGCCCCCAGAACACAAGCCCCCAGGGCCACCAACACTTGCAGCACCTGTGGCCCAAGGGTCTTGTCAAAATGAAAACAATCCAGTTTCACAGCTGGGAGGAGCTTGAGGAGCAGCGGCTAGAGGTGTGTGTCCTGGATGGGGTCCTGGGCAGAAAGGACATTAGGAAAAAACAAAGGAAATCTATAAAAACTATGGGCTTCTGTTAATAATAATGCATCAAGGGGCGCCTGGGTGGCTCAGTCCTTAAGCGTCTGCCTTCGGCTCAGGTCATGATCCCGGGGTCCTGGGATCGAGCCCCGCATCGGGCTCCCTGCTCGGCGGGAAGCCTGCTTCTCCCTCTCCCACTCCCCCTGCTTGAGTTCCCTCTCTCGCTGTGTCTCTCTCTGTCAAATAAATAAATAAAATCTTTATAAATAATAATAATAATGCATCAATATTGGTCCTCAATTGTGAGAAATATACTGTCCTAACAAAAGGCAATAATAGGGAAACTGGCATATGGCAAATCTCGGCACGATCTTCCTGGTTTTTATGTAAATCTAAAATTGTTCTAAAAAATAAAGTTTATTTTTTTAGGTGTAAAATAAAATAAAATAATGCTTTTTCTGTAAACAATCTGCTGGAAATCCCTGGTGGGTCCCCAGTCCCCACCTGACCAGCCTCCCCTGGCTTCTTCAGCCCCCCTGTGCTCCCCGATCCTGCTCCTGCGAAGGTGGGAGCACCGGCCCCGCTCTGGACCCCCACGGAGCTGCGAGGGGCCGAGGAAGCCGCCGCTGGAAAGGCCAACCTCTGTGGGCACTGCGTGTCCTCTGCCTCCCCTTCTGCCCCAAACCGCGCCTGGACGGCCCAACCCCAGCTGCAGGGGCCTCTGGGAACGGTCAGGAAGACCACCAGGAGGGTGCCCGGGGCGCCGGACGGGGGCTGGGTGGACCTCCGAGGAGAGAAGCGCTCACACCTCCGGAGCACCTGCTGCCAAGGCCCGGCCCCTCCACTGCCACCTTGGGAAACAGGGACCTCGGATGAGCTGGTTCGGGAAGTTAACTCAAAAGAGGGGGGGGCTTCGGCTTTTAAATCTCGAAGGCAAGAAAATGGATTTTCACCGTACCGGCTCTGACCCGTGGTGTGCGAGGGACTCCATCTCCATGTGGCGGTTGGCAGAGCTGACCGTGTTCATTTCTGCTGGGCCCCTGGGAAGCTGGAAGGGGGTCTGTGGCTGCCCCCTAACCAGGGTTCTTCTCCATGTGCTCTCAGCCCCTCCCACACGTCCCTCTCGGCTGTCCCACGGTCCGCCTCCTGGGAGCCCAGCTCCCGCCTGGTGCACAGCAAGCTCTCGATGCACAGGAAAGAACGAACGGTCCCAGAAAGCTGGAGACTTCACACGGTGACGACAGAGCCCCTGGTGTGCCGCCATGGTTTCGAAGGACTAGGAAGAGAAGGAGGCTCTCCGAGGCAAGACCCAGAGCCTGCACGTGCAGCCGAGCCCACGTGCACACAGAAGCGCGGGTAGGTGGCATGGGTTTGCCTTCAGAATGACGAGGCAAATACAGTGACGGGCACAGAGCAGGTGCTGCTGAGTGCACATCCTCCGTCACCTACTGATGCCAGAAAGCCCCCCGGCGATGATTTTGCCACGAGGAAGAGCCCCTAGCCTCCAACAGCCCTCCCTCCACGCAGCATTCCAGAAATAGCAAAGCAGCCCTCCTGAGCCGCAGGAGCCCACAGGGGAGCCCCTGCTCCCACGCCAGCAGCGTGGGTCCTCACCCGCAGGGTGTCACCGGCACCCAGCTGCAGGGACCAGCCTGCCAAGCCACGCAGAAGCTGTGGGAAGGTGGCGAGGAGGAGGGGCACGTTGGGAGTCCGCACCCGCCTGCCTTCCATGAAGGTGGCTGTGGGTGACAGCCTCTCTGCATTCAGGAGAAAGCACCAGCACCCTTCTCTCTTCGCTGATGGGGACTGAGCCTCAGGAGCTCAGGGACTAGGGTGCCCTTGCTGCCGGATGGGAATGGCTTGCTCTCCTCCCAGCATCCCCACCTGGGCCCGCAAAGTGGGCACCTCACCCTTTCTGAAGCACCAGGAGGTGGCTCATGGGCACCTCGTGGCTCCAGGAAGGAGGGCTGACCTGTGGCCCTCGCTCAGCCCCTGGGCCCTCCCCGCAGACTGCCTGTCCCGGGCTGCTTCCCCCACCCCCACATGCAGCCTGTCAGCCAAGCCCTGAGGTCCATGTGATGCCGGGCCGAGACTCTGAATCACACAGACGTGGGCTTATCTGCCCCCTCGAGCTGTGTGACCTTGAGCACATGCCTTTCTGAGCCTCAGTTTGTCCCTCCTCGGAAGAGCAGTCAAGGTTGTGATGAATATTAATAATAACATATCCATTACGGTTTGGTTTGGCTACATAGACTAGACCCATCACAACCAAAGAGGCATAAACAAGATAAAAACTTACTTCTCTCACCAGTAAAAAAGTCTGAAGGTGACTAATTCGGGGTGGCTTGGCAGCCCCACGATGGCCTCCGGGACCCAGACTCGTGCCATTTGGTCTCCCCATCCTCAGTGTATGGCCTCCATCCCCAAAGCCACCTCGTGGTCCAAGATGGCTGCTGGAGCTCCAGCCATTGAGGCCATGGGACAGGAGGAAGACTTTTGGAAGAGTACAGGACAGAAAAGCACGCCTCCCTCTGTCTGCCCCAGGGACCTGCCTCATGCCCACTCCAGCCCCGGAGGTGTATCCCACGGGCGCCGCAGCGCCGACTGAGAAAAAGAGCCCCTATCCTCAGATACTTGTCATTTTACTTGGTTATTCAAAGACACGTGAGGGCTCCTGGCTGCCTCGGTCGGTAGAGCATGGGACTCTTGATCTGGGGGTCATAAGTTTGAGTCCCACATTGGGCCTGGAGCTTATTTAAAAAAAAAAAAACACATGTGAAATGTCTAGTTAAACATCTAGTGTTTTCAGTGTTTTATCACGAAAAACTTCTAGCGTGCAGAAGAGTGGAATCATTCTGTGAACACCCATATGCCCTCCACCCAAACCGTCACCAGTTTTTACACTTGCTATATCCCGCCTCTGTCCATTTGTCCATCCCTCTCTCTACCCATCAGTCCCCCTTATTTCCGGCCGCATACCCACTTATGCTGAACATATCAGTACAGATCGCCTCTAACAATTCAGCATGCGTATCACTACCCGGGCTCAGCATTTCATAGAGCATTTCCCAAGCAGTGACCACACCAGTTTTCCGGGGATGCGGTTCCAGTGTTTGAGTAGCAGTCCGGAGGCAGAGGTCCGAGGTCAAGGTGTCGGTAGGGCTGAATCCTTGGGAGGCTGTGGGGGGAGCCTCCGAGAGCCTCTCCTGGCTTCTGGGGGTTTGCCAGCATCCTGGGCCTTCCCTGCTGGTAGACGCATGGCCTTGAATCTAGGCTTTCATCCTCACAAGGCATTCTTCCTGTGTGTGTCTGTGTCCAAATGTCCCCTGTTTATAAGGACAGTGTCCTCAGAAGGAGGGGAAGATGCGGACGCGGGAGAATGCCCCGTGAGGACGGCCGCAGAGGTGGCAGGGCCGGGGCCATGCCAGGAGACGCCAAGGATGGCCTGCAGCACTTGGCCACGGCAGGCCCCAGGACACCAGGGCGGTCGTTGGGGGAAGAAAGTGCAAGCCGAGGGCTTCCTGGCCAGCCACGAGACCGCTCCGGAGGGGCCGACGTCAGGAGGTCTGGAGCAGAGGCCTGCTCCTTGGAGTCACCACTGAGAAGGAGCGCTCGCCTCCCAAGCTCTGCAGAGAGGATTCTGGCAAAGGATTGGCAGAGAGCATGAAGAGCAACCAACTGAAGACAGGTAAGACATTATCCAAAGTAGGCATGAGGACAGCGGACTAGAAACTGCTCACACGTGCGCGTGGTCCAGCAACACGGTGGCAGCGAAACAAGGCACTGGGGAGACACGGGACCGTGCAGCTGGCCCCTGGCCAGCTCCGTGCTAAGAGCCGGGGTCAAAGGACAGCACGCTGACTCCACAGGACAGGGCCAGAGCCTGAGAGAGCGGAGGAGGGAGGGCCTCAGGAGACCCTAGCTGGCGCCCCCCAGGCCCCGCACCCAGACAGACATCCCCAAGCACAGGAGCCCGAGCAGGAGGCCTCTCCCAGGGCTTGCCCTGTGGGAGGATGACGGAGCATGGAGAGCGGGACACGCACGGCTGCTGGCGTCCATCCTGCCACAGCAGGAATCCCCTCCCCACTTTAATCCTGGGCTCTGCCCCAATCCCTCTCCTGAGTAATGTCCCAGACACATGGCCTCAGAGGGGGGTGGGCCACAGGAGCTGAAGGGACTGGGACGGCCCCCCACAGGACCCCAGCATGGAAAGACCCCTCCCTCACAAGCTCAGGGTCCTGTGCCCCAAACCGGGTTACCACTGCCCATAGACTGGCTTTCTTAGCTGAGGGTTTGAGGACCCAGTGCAGCCATTTCTTCCTTGGAGCAGGGCCAGCGAAGGGCCCTGGGGTTCACAGAGCAGTGGTGGGTTTCAGGATCTGAGACTATCGCTCATGGCACGCGGGGGGCCATGCACGTTCCTCCAGGGACCACCGTGGTTCCCAGACCGGCTGCCATAGCCACCACCCTGGGAATCCTTGGCGACAGGGGCCGTGGAGAGGAGACACAGGAGCAAGGTCACCTTTCCAGCCTCTGATCTGAGACACGCCCAGAAGTCGCTGGCTGCTTGGACAGCTGAGATTTTCCGTCTGGGAAAAGAGGGTGGTCAGGTGGACCCCCGAGGCAGCCCTGCAGGGAGGAGGCCTGGCTCAGGTTGAGAGGTGGGGCTCCGGGCAGCTCCTGGAACTCAACCGGCGCTCAGGGGAAAGGCCCCACCATAGCGTTTGCCACTGTCCCGCCGTGGCTGATCGCAAACCACCAGCGTGCCCCTGCACACAACCGCTTTGAGCCTGTTTATAGTCAACAGTGGGAAGCGAAAAACCACCCTACAGAAATGTGTGTATCACTGGTTCATTACCCATTTATGCCCGCCTTGTCTGGCTCCCAGCACCAGGCTCCAGAAGCCGACCCGAGCCGTCCGCTGCACGAGAGCCTGGGCAGCGAGCACAGCAGCCGCGGGGCCCCAGAGCAGGGGGCCTGCCCTGGCCGCCCTGCCCTGCCCAAACCACTGCCCTCGGACCCCTCTGGCCTTCCCTCCCTGGCTGGGGTGGCTCCCAGGTCACGGGAAGGGCATAGCCGGGAGTAAGCAGGGTCCCCACGCACCTGGGGAGGGGCCCCAGTGATGCCCGGGGGCCTCCGCCTACCCGCAGCTGCAGGTTTTCCCCGTCCCTGCCCCTCCCTGGCCCCGAGCAACTCTGGCTGGTCCGCCCCGCCTGCCCAGAGCCACCCCACCCCTGGGGACACCTCACGTGGTGTGGCCCAGACAGGAGGAGAGCCCAGCCCCCCTGTACAGGGCTCCGAGAGGTTAAGTCGGGGCCCAGGCTGCACAGCCCGGATGAGGGCAGCAGGGAACTGAGCCCACACCTGCTCGGTCTCACGGATGCCCGCCCAGCGTCCAGGACACCAACCCCCATCTCCCCCCCCCCCGGGTGGCCAGGCCTGGAGGTTTAGAGCCGGGAAGGAGGCCACACGTCAGCCCCACCTCAAGTGCGCTGTGGGCCCCAAGGGGGCCGGGGGCCGGGGTCGGGGGGAATGGGGGCCCGGGCTGATCTGTGCCGCACGCGCATCGGGCTCCCCCACCTGCAGCAGCAGCTCCCGGCCTCCCCCGCGCCTGGGTGTTCCACTCAATCACAGCACCCCAGGAAGATGTAAAGAGGCCCTGAGGCCTCATTAGGGTAATTTTCTTTCCAATTAGCTAAGTAATATGTTCTGAGAGATGCAAGCGGCTCTGCCTTGTCAGGGGTCCTGAGTAGGACACTCCCGGGCCAAGCTCAGAGCGGCTCCAGGACTGGGAGCCCAGACTCGGAGGCGCTCGGCAGACCCCGCGGCCGGGAGTGCGCAGGGCTGCAGCGGGCCAGGCCGGTAGGGGGAGGACAGCCCTCCCGCCCCGGCCCATTTTCTCCTTCTGTGAAATGGGGGGAAGTACTTTTCCTTCGTAGTTCTCAGAAGCTGAGAGCACAAAGTGAGAATGGTTTGGGAAGGTAGAATTTCCCCACACCCATGAACCATTCTTTGGCAAAGTAACAGGGATGCCAACCCTGAGCAGTGGTGGGTTTCACCCACAGCTCCTGAGCCGTGGTGCTGGCCTGGCCACGGAGGTGGACACAGCCCTCCCACCTGGGAAGTGGGAGCGAGAACCCTCGCCCCCCCCCCCACTGCCCTGTCCCCCGCAGGGAGCACCAGCTGCTTCAGGGACCAGCAGACCGTGTGGACGGCCAGGGCGCCTCCAGGTCTCCACCGCCCTGGTGCCCGCAACACCTCCCTCTGCACCAGGGCTTCCCAGCCCCGCGCGGCTGCTGACCTGGCCCCTGCAGGACGCTGAGGCGGGTCCCTTGCCCCACCCCTAGATGTCTGTAGCCCCCACCCGAATGTGATAACCAACTTACCTGCAGGCATTGCCAACTGTCCCCTGGGGCAAAACGGCCCCAGCTGAGCAGCCGCCCTCAGGAGCCCAACTGTCCTTGTCACCGTGCAGACTCCTTCTGCAGCCTGGGGCGTCTCCAGCACAGCTCTGGTCCAGCCTGGCTCCTTACAGCCTGGGTCCAGCTGGTCCAGAGCGGTGCCAACACTTAGCAAGGGCTCGGCAAGGGAGGAAGAGAGGAGAGGGAGGGAGAGAGAGAGGAGAGGGAAGGAGGGAAGCCCCCCGGGGCTGGGAGCGGGGGCAGCCCGCCTCACACTGACAGGGCAGGGGGCTCCCCTGGGTTGAGGGCTCTCCGGATGCCCCGCGCTAGCCGAGCACCGTGCTGGCAGCCACCTCCTCGAGGAGGGATTCTAGGGGCCCATCAGCCACCAGGCGCTGCACCGTCCCCATCCCAGCATGACCCGAAGGCCTCCTGAGCTCAACAAGGACCACCACTCCCCAGCGTCCCCCTCTCGCACCGCCCAGCGGGCAGCTCCCGGCGCAGGTGGGCAGGCTGCCTCTCCGGTGCGGCCCTGAAATCTGGGGCTCCCTCTAAAGAGAAGAATACAAACTTACAGAATCAAAACCAAGTATGAAAGTGGACGTGGATTCAGAGTGAAAAGAAAATTAAGACAACTTCCAAGTCTTAAAAATCTGACAAGCACCACAGACATACAAAATGGGGGAGGGGGGGACATATGTTTATTAATTAGCCCCCTGCTCCCCCTCTATAAGACTTCTTCCTGCATTTCTTGGCCATATATTTTTAGTCATGTCTGTGTATGACAATTTTACATCATGTTCCGTAGAAGGAATAGAAACAGGCACATAGCTGCCTTTCTTAGAGCTTGGGTGGTGGAAACTTGCTTTTTCTCATTTACGGTTAGGGCGCAGAGAACGCGGCCCCCAGCCCGCCTGGACTCGCTGGGTTCGGCGCGGAGTCTGCTTCTGTGCCTCAGCAGCAGGAGGTATGATCAGCTCTGCTGCAGAAGAGTCCCACTTTTTAAAGGAAGACATGATGGGAGGTGCACACATGTGACTGTGTTCCGTGCATTCTCGAAGGCGTTTCCATTCTGCATCCACCTGCACATTCTGCAGGCTGTGGGAACAGCGGGAACGGTGCACAGGAGGGCTTGGCTCTGCACGTTCCTCAGCTCGTTGCCTCCACCGCCCGCATACTTGCCGCGCTGGGCTCGCGGGATGCGTTCCGTCTCATATCCGCCCTTGCCCTGCACCTCCAGGTCACGATGCCTAAGGGGTGTCCTGTGCCCGGGTCTGCGTTTATAAAGGTGACCAAGTGATGACACAGAGGTCCATGCTGCTGACAGATAACCTCAGTTGTACTCACAGCTCCCTTGACCAGAGAGGCCACACTCCCTGAGGGCCACAGCGGGAGCACCAGACTTGGGGCCAGGGGAAGGCCTTCGAAGTCTTGACTGGGGTTTCCACAGGAAAGGAAGGGCAGGGCAGGGAAACCGCTCTGGACTGGCTAGGTTAAGTATTTCCAGCAGGCTCTGGGCTTGGGGCTGTCCCCAGCTGCACCCGGCCCCGGGGTGACACTGATTTGGGAAATGTCAGCTTGGGGTGTGTGCGCTGGATAAGGGGGTGGGTCGGAGAACGGGCTCTGGGTCACCAGGGCTGGGGGGACACAGACAAGCTCAGCCTTTAGTTTGCCTGTGTGACTACTGGACCCCAAGTAGACAAATACAGAATGAAGGGAAACAGAACGGTGGGGGTGAGGGGCTGCAGGAGGCATGACCGTGGGAGGAGGGGAGTTTGGGGTGTTCACCCCTCCAGCTCCTCCCCTCTCGGGAGGGACGGTGCTCGCCTTCCCAGACCCCAAGGACTCTCAGGCACCCAGGAAGGTCCACACATGCACGCGTTGAAAGACACGACCCCTGTGACCCTCCCCAGAGACACAGAAGAAGCATTCAGTAAAACACGAACTCTGTTCAAGCTGCTTAACAAGAGAAGGGACTGCTGTTCGTCTGATGAAGGCTATCTACCAAAAAACCTAGAGCAGCAATCCAAGTTCGTGGGGAAATGCTGAAAGCTCTCCCTTTCAGACTGGCAAGGAGACAGAGATGCCCATCAGCACGGTGGCTCCGCGGCGTCAGCCTGGAGGTGGCGGACGGCACAGCGAAACAACACCAGCTTTGTTCACAGATGGCATGGCTGTGTGTCCAAGGGCGCCCGAAGAGTCTACAGAGAAATGACGATAATTAATAGTGGGTTTAGCAAAGTTGTTAGATCCAAAATCTATGTGCAGGATTCAACTTTATTTCTATACGTTAGCAACAATGCTAGAAAAATTAAATTTCCCATGCAGACAGCATAACAGCATCAAAAATACCCAAAATCTAGAAGTAATGCACAAGACCACTATCGGGAAAATTATAAAACGCTACCAGAGACGTTAAAGAAGATCTATATAAATGGAGATGCCATGTTGGTGGAGTAGAAAGCTCATTCTAGATGCTCCCCAAATCCATTAAGTCCCACCAAATTAATTGATAGAACCAAAATTTTCCACCCAGATGCCAACTTAGGTTTTGTGGAACTTAAAATACTGATTCTGAAACCTATATGGAAATACAAATCCACTGCAACAAACCTTTACAGCTCCTGGGACTTGGGATACATCGAGAACAAAATCAGCCAAGATCCCGCCTTGCGCGGCTTTCCCTCCAGCAGGGAGGCACACAAGGGAGGAACCCTCAGCTTACCCAGTGTGGCACAAGGTGTTAAAGGCTCTGGGGAAAGTGAAGAGCAGGGCAAGGGGAGGGGCAGGTGGCCTGCTGGGGGTGCTGGGCAGATGCTGTTTGCAGAACTAGCAGGTGGCCCACAGGGGGCCTCCTTGAAGGTGACTTTTGCAAGACAGAAGAACAGCTCAAACACAAAGCGAAAGGTGGGAGGACATGCTCTTGCAGATGCCAGGGCCCATCATGAACCCCCATAGCCAAGACGGTGTGGGGTTGCTGCAGCGAAGACCAATGAGCAGGCAGGGCACGGTGAAGAGCCCAGAAACCGACCCTTGCCTGGGTGGACACCTGATTTCGGCTACAGTCGCACAACCTAGCGGTGGGGAAAGAACAGGTATCTGCATAAACGGCGCTGGGACAACAGGCTACCTGTGCGAGGGGAAGCGAGAAATTGAACTCCCACCGAACACCACCCTCAAAAATCAGTTCCTGCTGGATTAAGGACTCGGCCATAAAAGGCGGAGCATTTAGAAGATAACATACAAGAATGTATTCGTGATCTTGAATTAGGAAAGGATTTCTTAAGATACAAAAAACACTGACGAAGAAAACTATTGATAATTTCAAGTATATTAGACTGTTTGTATATCAAAACACACCATTGAGAGAGTAGAACCAAGCCGTGGGGTAGGAGAAGAACTTTCAACACATTAAACTGATGAAACGCCAGTGTCTACAATATATTAAGAGCTTCGATAAATCAATGGGAAAAGGCAAAAGCACTAGGAGAAAAATAAGCAAGAGACCTTGAGCAGGAACTTCCCGAAGAGGAAATCCTGGCCTGGATGAGGAAGCGCACACCTTGCATCAAGGCAGGAAATGCAAGTGGAGTCTGCAGGGAGAGGCTGGGGGCCGAACCTCTGGGTGGGGACATCAAGGGCTTGGCTCATCAGTTGTACCCACTTTGCTCGTGGGCATATGGATGCCTTTGACCACCTTGGAAAGACTCTTGACTACGGAAGCTGAAGACATGCAAACCACATGACCCATCAATTCGGCTCCTGCGTAAATACTCTGAAGAAGTGCAAGCTTATCCACACCTGTTCTTAGCAGCACTTTGACAATCACCAGAGGTCAGGAGCAAGCCAGATGGCCAACAGACCGGATACAGAAGTGCAGGATATTCCTGCCGCACGATAATATAGGAGGGCCATGAGAGTGCAGGATCAGGAGCTACCCGGAACGTGGATGAGTCGCACCATGACTTTGATGGATGGGGACAAAGGCACCAAGAATACACACAGCACAATTCCATTTATAGAAAGTGCAAACCAAGCCTCATTGTTTAGAGGTGCCGTCAGTGTTATAAGACCACAGAGAAGACCAGGGAATGATCCCAGTAAAAAGTAGAATAGAGACTGCTGATTACTGCAAAGGGGAAGGCAGGGCTTTGGGGTGGGGAGGGGGTCGTGGGGGCCAGCAGTGTTCTGCAGCTGACCCGGGCTAGAGTGAGGGCGGGACCTGCCCTGGAGGGCAGTGCTCCAGATGGGGTTCATGATCACCGGTGCCCCTCGAGGGCTCTCAGAGCGGTCCTGGCAGCCAGGTGTCTCCACTTGGAGATGGAGACCTGAGTCTCAGAGGCAAAGCACACTCTTCTAGTACCTGGTCTGGGATCCATTCTTCGGGGGGCCGAGTCGCTCCGTCTTGAGACGCCGTAACTGTCTATACCAGCTGGTAACCACTTACAATGACTTGTGTTTTTCCTGCATACCTGCCTTAGATGAGAGCCCCATGAGGGCAGAGACTCCAATTAATCTGCACTGTGAATGAGCAAACCTCTGGTTTATGGCAAATACCACAGAAACCAGCCTTTGAAACGGGGTGGCGCGGTGCAGGAGGATGTCAAGCAGAATCACCACGATGCACACCCTCATGCCCTGGGTAAGTCCTGGGTAAGATCAGCCGACCTGGGTTCAGATCCTGCCTCTGCACCTTTATAGCTGTTTGATCTCCAACAAACAACCCCTCTCTCTGAACCTTCATTTCCTCACCTGTGAACTGGGGGTGCAGCCCCTTCCCCACAGAACGCTTCCCAGCAGAATGCCAGACACCCACCCCTCCCTCGCCACCCACCACAGTCCTCACTGCCTCCCAGGCGGCCCAGTCCCAGGAAGGGATGTGAGCTTCCTGGGATCACACACACGTCCTTCCCATCATCAGTGAGACAAAGCTCCTTGCCCAAATTCCACAGCTCACTGAGATGGGGCCTTGGCGTGGGCTGCTTGATAAAGCACCTGGTGCCCCAGCAGCAGGGCCCGGGCACCGAGCACAGGCTTGGCCAGAGACCTAGGGGCACTGTGGGCCTGAGTGGGGGGCTCAGCCCACAGCATTTCAACAGCTGCACACAGCCTCGCAAAGCCAGAGTCGCACAAAAGTACCTACGTGCGTGTCTCCTTGGGGGAGGCTGGAGTGCGGAGGAGGATGAACTCTTACAAAAATGTCAATTTTTTTAAAGCGTGTTTTCAGTGACTGCTGTTCTGCGCCAAGTTTCAGCCTAGTGGGAGTTTCATGTCAGAATTACAAGTGGGTGTTTAGAGCAGACAAGTTAATTGTCCTTTTGCGGGGTGAGCAGCTGAGCGACGATCTGGGGACCCAGGTGGAGTGCTTCCTGGCCCGGCCAGCGTGGGATGCTCCAGGGAGGGTGAAGGGCAGCGGAGCAGGGACCCCGGGGAACACAGGGCAGGAGTCCCCACATCCCCTCCACAGTGACACTCCTGGGGAAGGGGTCTCCGGGCCAGCCCCCATCCCCTTAGGACTATGACGCCTGAGCAGGCAGAAAATCTTGGGGCAGGGAAGCCTGGGAAAGAGGCTTAGAGCTGCCTTCTCACTCCCAACCCTCAACCCCAGCCTCCATCAGCCCAACAGATCCCACTTGAGTCTCTCATAGGCCTCTTCTGGATCTGAAGTGGGTATGAGAGACTCACCATCCATTCCTTTTTCCCATCATCCCCACAGACTTTGTGGCACCTAGTTTTTGAGAAAAGGTAGCATATTCTAGGACCATACTGGCAACAAGGGAGGAATTCATCACTCATCCTTTCACCCATCCATCCATCCATCCATCATCTGTCCTTCTATCTATTTATCCATATCCAACCATCCATCATCCACCAT
>NC_058404.1:201315554-201344287 GCF_002201575.2 Neomonachus schauinslandi
TCCATCCATCATCTGTCCTTCCATCTATTTATCCATATCCATCCATCCATCATCCACCATCTACCCACACTTCGATCCATCCATCTGTCCATCCATCATCTCCACAAACTTTCACTGAGCACCAACTCTGGGCAACAGAAGATAGAGATGTGGGAAACACAGTTCCCGCTCTCAGAGCACATAGTCCAGAGGGAAGAGGACTCACACACAAGCACAAGACAAAGATGCAGATAGTGGCCAGCCTACAGTCCACTTCCTGGGGGAACAACTGGGGGCATTGGTCTGAGGAAGAGAAGACGTAAGGAATTGGAAGCTGTTGCCCATCATGTTGGATGCCCACCATGATGGCTGGCGGGGGAGAGGGAGGACAAGGTGGGTGAGGAGCAGTAAACATGCAGTGAGGTCAGTGGATGGGAAGACTGGCGTGCAGTAAGTCCCAGCACTTGCAGCTTGTGAGACAGGGCATGGAGGAAGTCAGCCGGACAGAGACGAGGTGGTGACTGCTGAGTGGGTGCCTGAGACTGTTTAGGGAGCTGGGAGAATTCCCAATCACAGGTCATAATGCCTGTTGTGTGGCCATGAGAGTGGGTGGCTGGCCTAGGTTGGAGGTCCGGATCATCAGAGGAGAGCAGGCCAGGGTTGTGGAGGGGTCACCCACCTGGAGATGGAAATCACCAAGGACTGGAAGGGAAGAAGTGTTAGAGAGAGGGATGCTGTTTTTGAAGGACCAGGGAGCACCCCTTTTCAGTTAGAGCAAGGTCAAGGGCACATTCAGACAAAGGGTTTAGGAAAAGGGGATGTTGCTGGTCATCGGTTCAAGAGGGCACTGGGGGAGGGTTTTGGGGGGTTAAGGAGTGGTGGGAGAAGGGGTCAGAGAAGGGGTTATACAGAGCTATAGGACAAGAATGGCCTGGACACTTAAACTTGACAGAGAAGGAGAATACCCAGATTAGTCCTAAAGTCTGTAGCGGCAGATGGTGGTGGGAAGCAGTGAAGGTCATGGGTTTTGCCCAGAGACGTCACTCACTCCTGCTGGGAGCCAGCTGAGGGTGACCTTACCACCAGGCCCCTCCTGGAGTCCTGCAATTTGTTTTGCTCAGAGAGACATCCTACAAGAAGCTGCCCCTGCTTTAGCAGGTGATGCATTCAGCCTGCATGCAGCCTCTTCCTACAGCCCTGGAAAGCGTTGCTGTCCATCCTCCTGAAAGCCGAGGGCCCTCGCTCCAGGCTCCCCAGCATCGTGTTTGTCTCTGTGTACACATACACACACCCTCATCCCAGGCAGGCAGGGACTTCTACTGCACGTGGAGTCCTCAGCATCCAGCATGGGCCAGGCCAGGCATGGCAGGACCAGGCATGGCGCGGTGAACTGAGTTGAGGAGGAAGAAGTTGGCAGTTGCTGAAAACAATGTTCAGCCCTGAAGGAGGAGGACAGAAGATGAGGGACCCTGCTGTGTGCCAGGCCCTGGACTGAGTACATTCACTCATCAAAATGGAGATTTCTTATTTTGATATATGTAATGCACACAGAGGAACGTGGAAAATCTGTCTGCACAGATTAAGAGCAATGACAGGACAGACACCTGTGCATGCCCCACCCAGGTTAAGGAGCACAACACAGCCCGTGAGGGGGAGCTCCACCCCCACCTCCATCACGCGCTCCCTTCCCCCGGCCCAGATAACCACCATCCCAACTTCTAATCATCCCCTTGCATTTCCTGATGGTTTAGTCAACTATGTAGGATCCCTATGTCAGATATCACCTCGCTCTGGAGCATGGACAGCTTGTGCCAGTGGGGCTTGTAAGAAAAGGGTGGTTTTGTTGCGATAAGATAAAGTTTTACAGGAGAAGGCTTTGGCTCTACTGTGGCTTCTCTCTCCCTGTGAGTTTTAAGAGCTCTATCTGGAGATACCAGGGAGCAAGGGAGAAACAGGGTTTGTCACCACGGGGGCACCTTCAGGCTCTGTTGAGGACCAGGTACCAAATGACCAACAGGAATCAGTTCTTGGAGGATGGACCACCTGGACTGTCTCCACCTAAGCCCACCAAGAGCTAACCACAGCCTCAGGAGCAGGGTGGAGGGACACATGTACATGGGGTGAAATGGATTACCTCTGTGTCCCAGATATCAAGACACAGGCAGAAGAGCAGTGACTGGGGAACACAATGACAAGTCCAGCTGAGAATTTGGGCCAGCCCACCTGGGCAGTCCGTCTATAGATTTAAACCTGTACAGGAATGGTAATGACAGCATTTGACCTGTCTCTTGAGTCGCGCTGCTCCAATGGGACCTCGTTTCCCTCTGCGTCTGGTCATCCCCCCTTCATCCTCCTCTTGGCTGGGGGCTCCTTTCCATCCCTCCCACATGTACCCTGCATTGGGCCTCATATCCTTGTCTTCCTCTTCTTGTTTTATGTTCTTACTTTGGTGGAGCATTTGTATGTCTGGAATATCTTTATTAAGAGAGTCTCATTGGGTACTTGCATACTTTCTTGATAGTTTGGCTGGGTATAGAATTCTAGGTTGAAGGTCATTATCCTCTGGCATTTTGAGGTCTCACTGCAAGTGTTGCTATTGAAGCATCTGTAGGTATTTTATACCCTGTTTGCTGATTTTTCTCCACAAACACTTATAAAATCTGTTTTTCGCCTCCAGAGTCCTGAAATGTCACACCAATCTGCCTCGGTGGGGGTTTATTTTTTATTCATTGTGAGTGTCACGTGACAGGTCCTTTCAACCTGGCAACTTCTGTCCTTTGGATCCAGAAATCTGTCTTATTTCTTTGATAATTCTATCGCTCCTCATTTTCTCACCCTTTCTTTCTGAAACTCCTGTTAATCCAGCAATAGGTCTCCTGAATTGGAAATCTAGGGGTTTTTTTTCTTGTCTATTCTTTTCCTATCTGTCATCTCTTCATTGCTTCAATCTGCTTTATCAGAGATTTCCTCAATATTATTTTCCTATATTCTACTTGGGTTTTCATATCAGCTATCATGTTTGTAGTTTCCAATAGCTCCTTTTGTTCTCTGAATTATACATATTTTCCTTCCATAATATCATATATTGTATGTAATTCTGTACTTATGTGTGTGCAAGCATGTGTATGTTCCATGGATCTTCTAACACCTTCTCTTATCTCTGTGAGGATAATAATAGTCATTTTTCCCCTTTTCTTCTCCTTGTGTGGTTTTTGTTTTCTCCTAGTTGCCTTTTTGTTGTTATTGCCTATTTGTTTTAGTCTCTCTTTCTCTGTGTGTCTCTGTCTCTGTCTCTCTTTCTCTCTCTTCCACATTAGGAGCTGCCTTTACATTTTTAAGAATCCTTAGCTGACTTTCCATGATAAGGAATGGGGATTTAAGAGCTGATTGGAAGCCCTGCACACCCACATGGTGTTTGTTGATGTAGGGCCTCACCATAGAGTGATCTTGGTGGGCCCTTGTTGGGTTGTTCCTGCTGTCAACATCATGGTTCTTTCCTACTGAGATGGTCTGATTCAACAGAAATGTTTCTTCTAATCTCCCGTCTGGAGACTGAGGACCCAGCTATCAGTGTTCTGAGAGCTGAGCAGGGAAAGAATACTGGAGGTCTCTGCAGTTAGCATTCAGGATGATTCAATCCCCTGTGTGTGTGCGTGCACATGTGTGTGTCTTGTCTTAAGATAAACTTTACACATAATGAAATCACGGATCTTAAACATACGATGTAATGACTTTTCACAAATATGTATATCCCTCTAACCAATATTTCAATCAAAATATCAAACATTTTCTTCACTCCAGAAAGTTCTCTCATGCTTCCTTCCAGTTAATCACCAACTCCCCCCCCCCCACCATACACAACTAATGTTCTGATACCTAGTGTCAGAGATTATTTTTGCCTGATCTTGAACTTCAGAAAATGCAGTTATATACACTGTTCTTTTTTGGTTTAGGTTTACTGAACTCCTCACAGTGATAAGACTTGTCCACATTGTGTGTAGCAGTTCATTTTTTGTTGGGTTTTTTTCTTTTTGCTGAGTAGCATTCCTTTGTGTACATATACCACAATTTGTTACCCATTTTCCAGTTGTTGGGCCCTTGAGTTATTTAAAATCTTTGTCTATTATGAATAAAGCTGCCAAAACATTCTTGCTCAGTCTTTTTATAGATACATGTTTTAATTTATCTTGGGCAACCTAGGAGTGGAATCGCTGGGTTTGAAAGAGGATGTCCACCACCTCCATTCTGACCTTGGTCAGTACTTTCTAACTGATACATTCTTCTTTCCAGTTCACCTCTTAATTCAGGCAAAAGACTGGGGAGTGGATGGGGAGCGGGGGGAGCATCTGTGATGGGAACTTAAACCAGCCCTCAAGCAATAGCAGCTGCCCTGAGCAAGCAAGACCGCCCCCCCACCATTGGCCCCAAGACAATGATCACCCTGACTTTCACTGCCCACCTGCACGGACCCGCCAGCCTTGGTCCCACGTTTTCTTCATACAAACCTGGACATATTTTCCACCCTTTGGAGATAGTCTGAGATGTTAGTCCACTATCTTCCAGGTGTCAGCCTCACTGAAATAAATCCCTTTCCTGTTTCACCACCGCTCATCTCTCTGCCTGTGGATTTTGTCAGCGACGAGTGGCCAAACCTGGTCTGTCTGGAATCCCCAGAGCCAGATGCTCATGCACCTCTGCACCCCAGTTACAGGTTCATAGAATTGAACCCATTGGATCAGGTCATAGAATAGGTGTTTCTTGAATTGTGTAAGAAACTGACAAAGGATCTCGCCAAGTGGTTGAGCATTTTACACTCCCACCAGCGAAGTGTGAGAGTTTCAGTGGCTTCATATTTTTCCCAACATATGACATTGTGAACCTAATTAATTTTGGCTATTCTACTGGGCATGAGGTAATGTGCTGAATATTGATGATCATGGTGGACATCCCTGCATTCTTTCAAGCGCTCAACATTTCCCCATTAAGTACAATGTAAGTTGAACATTTTGTGTAGATGCCCTTTATTCAATTGAGAAAGTCCCCTTCTAGTGCTAGCTGGCTGAATGATTTTTATCACAAATGGGTGTTGGATTTGTCAAGCGCTTCAACTACACTTATTTGTGAATGATATGTGTTGTTCTTTCTCTTTTATTCTATTAATAAAGAGAATTACATAAATCCATTTCCAAATATGAAGCCAAACTTATTTATATATTGCAGAATTCTATTTGCTAATATTTTGTTATGGATTTTTGTGTCTGTGTTTGATGAGGGAGCAGAACGCTAGCTGAGGACAAAGCATAAGCTGACACCCTGCAGCCTCCCCCAACACCCCACTCCTGGGTGGGACATGTGTGATATTCTTCCAGGAAGCTCCCAACTGTCTTTCTTTGTTTGTTTTTTAAAGATTTTATTTATTTATTTATTTGACAGAGAGAGACACAGCGAGGGAGGGAACACAAGCAGGGGGAGTGGGAGAGGGAGAAGCAGGTTTCCCGCAGAGCAGGGAGCCAGATGCGGGACTCTATCCCAGGATCCCGGGATCATGACCTGAGCCCATGGCAGACGCTCAACGCTCAACGGATGAGCCACCCAGGCGCCCAGCTCCCAACTGTCTTAATGTTATTGCTTTACTAGAGGGAAAAACAACCTTAACTTGACAATGGCAAGGCCTCCAGTATCCTGTGAGTCTTTAACATATGAAAATCCTTTTGAAAACCTCCCTTTTCCTTACCTCCCAAGTATATAATCAGCTCCAGACCCCACCCCACCAAACCTCACCTATAGTCCAAAACCACATCAATGTGATTGCTTCCAGGCAATAGAACATGAGCAAAGTGATACGATGCCCAGCTCTCCAACCACCTCTGCTGTGAGATCCTCAATGCTCTCTCCCCTTGTGCCGGTGGGAAGCAATCTTGGAAATTCTGTGTTGAAGATGGGGCGGCCCAGGTCCCTGTATCACAACCCAGAGGACAATTGCCTGTTGATCAGTCTTGAACAGGGAAAAGAATAAACATTGATCCTCTTGGGGTCTTTATGCATGCATTAGGTAACTAATAAACAGGATAGGTGCGTTAAATGATGTAGGAAAGATGTTAGGGTTCGAAACCAATGGCCAAGAAAGAATTCTTGAGACATCTTTAGTGCAAAATGGTGGTTTTATTAAAATTAAATTAATTTATTAAAAATATTATTATAATATTAAATATTTTACATTTATTTATTATTTTCCTGAGGGCAAGAAAAGCTGCACTGGGATCATGAGGAGTGGCCCATTAAGTTGGGAGAGGATTAGGGATAGTGAAAGTCTCTAAGGAATTTTGGAAGCAAGGTTTCCAGGACCTTGAGGGGGCTAGCTATTGTTGGGAAAAAGTCACTAATCACCATCAAATAAAACCAAGTCATGAGACCCTTCAGATGTATATCAGTGGGTCATACGCTTGGGGGATGATTGCCAACACGTATCTAGGAGATAGAGATAAAGAAAGTTTCCAAAGGAATTTTTATATGTTAAAAGTAGACTCACAGGATCCTGGGGGTCAGCCTGAGATTGCCCTAGCAAAGTATCAACATCAAGGCAGCTGAGCTCCTAGAGGAATGTCACTCTGCCTGTTTCAAGGACTTGTCAGCCCGTTTTAGGTAGTAAGGAAATTGAATTTTTCTTTTGCCTTTGTTCCCCACTTCATTAAATACTAACAGCTGGGCCCCTGGAACCTGTGCTCTAGGTAGACTGGAGTAATGGGACTGAAGTTAACCTTTGCCTGAAACAACTAAACAACCAGACAAAACACAAGAAACAATGGCTCTCAAGATCCTGGGGTCAGGCAGGAAGGAGGGCAAAGCCCTCCTCCATTCCAGGTACTTTAAACCCTCTGGACAACACAGGGCACAATTTTGAAGTAAGTACTGCTTCCTCCCAAGAGGCCCAGGTATTTTCCACCCCCTTCCTTTGTCCCCATCTTCCCTCCTACCCCAATGCCCCCTCTGCCAGGCACAATCGGCCGCCCCGGGAGGCCTTTCAGGTCACTCTTACCAGGTGGGTGCACCCTGTCTCTTCTGCCCCCAAACCCCTAGTTGGTGCCCCTACTGGACCATCTACCTCAAGCCACCTGAGGGCAGCGATCCATCAGCAGCTCGCTCCAGGGCATGGCCCAACCCCAACACGTCGCCCCCCGGGTTGAATTTTGGTGATTTACTAAAATCTAAGAGGGTGGGAATGAGGCAAGTGCGCAAGATCTCTAATACAAAAACAGCGCATGGAGAGGAAGTGTCGGGGATGCAGTTCAAAGACACTGTTGGGCTGCAGCCCACCCACCCCCCACCCCGCACCCCCGTCCTGGGGAAAAGCTTCCGTGGGGCGGGAGTGAGAAGGCCCAGACTCCCGGGCCCGCCCGGGACTCAGCCTGTCTTCCTCTGTCAAGGGAAGGAGTGCCTAGCGGGGGCCAGCCGCCCGCAACCCACAGCGACAAGGAAGTCTCCCTATCACCGCCGCTGACACAGGAAAAGGCCAGGGTTTCGGCCAGACCCTCCCGATTCCCGAACTGTTTACTTTTCCCACGGAGCGGGGGGGGACGTCGGGCCACCCCGGAGTCCGGAGTCCGGGTGGGGTCCTCACTCAACCTCGCAATCCCAAAGAGGGCAGCCCCAGCGCACTCTGCCCACCCGGAGGCCCCCGGGATCTCGAGGCCGCGGCGTGGTTGCCTAGGAAACGCGCACGTGCCTCCGCAGGGCTTCGCGGGCCTCGTAGTCCGCTGGCGGCCTCGCTTGGGCAGCCCGCTCGGGGAGGGACTACAACTCCCAGCAGGCCGCGCGGTGGGGGCGGGGCCCGGGGGCGGGGCCTCTTCGGCCTGAGGCGCGGGGTCTCGGCGGCCAGAGGAGGAAGATGGCGTCGCCGAAGCTCGGAGTGGGGTCGCGCGGGCTCCCGCAGCCGCAGCTCCTGGTGCTGCTGCTGCTGCTCGGGCCCTGGCCGGCGGCGGGCCACGGCGGCAAGTACTCGCGGGAGAAGAACGAGCCCGAGCTGCCGCCGAAGCGCGAGCCTGGCGGGGAGTTCCGCATGGAGAAGCTCAACCAGCTATGGGAGAAGGCCCAGCGGGTGAGCGGCTGCCAGGGCCTCCTGTGACCCCGGGGGCCGGGGGCGTCCCCGTCCCCTGTGACCGCGAGGGGGTGGGGTATCCCCTGTCTCCTGGGGCCGCGGGGCTCCGGGGCATCCTCTGTCTTCTGTGACCTCGGGGGCCGTGGGGTCCCGGGGCGTCCCTTGTCTCCTGTGACCCGGGGGGGGGGGGGGGGGTGCCGCGGGGCCGCGCGTCTTGTATCTCCAGGGTGATGGGGCCTGGGTCTTCTCTGTCTCGGGGTCACAGCGCAGGCTGGTGCTGTGATTCCCGCCTTGGTATGCAGATGCCACGGTTGGGGTTGGGGGTCCTTCCGGTCTTAGAGACCCGCCCCGGGGTCCCGGGAGCTGCTGCTGCATTATGCCGCTTGGTGTCTTGACTTTGTGTGAGATTATCGGGTTCCTGTTGGATAGAAGTGGTTAGGAGAGCTGTAGGCTGGGGACGGCAGCCAGGGCTACTTCTGCCTAGTCCTGTGGGTCTTGTGACATCTTCCAGTGTCGTAAGACTGCTGAGCAGGGGACAGGGACGGGGGGAGGGGCAGGGGAGACACAGGGGCTGTCCTGAGAGCTTTGGGGGTTGAGTGAAGCCGTCGCAGGACTTCTCAGTGGGTGCGCACTGCTCGTCTCTGGCCGGTGTTGCCCTGCTCAGGGTTGCCTTGTGTTCCGGTGTTCCGGTGGGGGACACAGGACAGGGGGCTGGGGGATACATCCTGAGCAGGCTCACAGCGCCAGTGCAGAGCTCTCACACACCCAGTTCTGTGGGCTCCAAGCTCCTGTCAGTTCTTACCCTGACCTTGTGATTAGAATGTGTTGAAGTGTTGTCCTCGGACGTGGGAGGGCCAGAAGAGGAGGGGAGATTGTGTTTCCCGTGTTTTCTGTACGCCGCGTTCCTCTGCTCCAGGTAGGATTTAGGAAGCGCAGGTCGGGGTCCCTGTCCTGTTCTGTCCTTGGCGCTGCTTCACCGTGTACCAGGAAGACTGCTCCCACGTGGGTGGCTCAGCCCCACGGTCTCCCAGGGGCTCTCTAGTGTCCACCTGGGGGCAGGCCTCCTTGAATTGTGCCCTGCACACGATCACTCTGCCCAGTGCAGAACCGTGGCTGGAGGCAGAGGCTTTGGACCCTGGTTCCCAGGGACTCTTTTACCACTTTATTGAGCTATGATTGGCATATAAAAACTGTACATATTTAATACATTCATCTTGGTGAGTTTGAAATGAAGTGCCCACCTGTGAAACCATCCATACCCAGTGTGCCGTCAACATAGCCCTTGTTTCTGATACGTGGCTTTCTTCCTGTGTGTTTGCTTGTCTCCGTTATTGATGATTTACCTAACTGTTTAATACTGAACAGATTCTGTTCTGTATTTGATCTCTACTAACTAGTTCTTCTCGTGTGAGGCATTAACGTTTAACTTGAAGTTAAGGAGAGTGAAGAAATCCAGAGAGGGAGTGCCAGGTGTTTGCCCGGGAGCTGCGTCTTTGCCTCCTTTTTGATGGCACACGACGGCCGCTGTGTCCAGCTGCCACAGGTGGCTGGCGTCCCCCACGCTGGACTCACCGGCCTCTGCATTTCAGAGGAAGGACTGATTTTTGTGCAGTGCAGCGTGTAATTCAGACCCCCAGAGGCTTCAGAATGAGAAGCAGTGACTCACAGGGGCTGCGACGGTAACAGACAGGTGGGCACCAGAGTCTGCAGCTCGTGGGCTCCTGGCTGGATGCTGGCATGCTGACTCCCCCCAGGGCCCTGGGGAAGTGGACAGATAAGAAAGTAAGAGGTGAGTGGGGACCTTTGCCTGAGGTCCTCAGATCTGTCCCCCAATGGTCGAACTAGCTGGCAGTCAGAGAACACTTAGGTCCTCTCCCCCATGCAGTCCCCAAGAGGGACACAGGAGCCAATGCAGTGTCACACTAACCACAGACGGCAGAGCTGGGAACTGGGCCTCCCTGTCCTTGGCTGTGGCTCTTGATGCAGACAGGCCCCAAGCTTACAGAGGAGAGACCCTGTGGATGCCTGGGCTTAAGTGTTGTGTCCTTGGCATCCTGGGTGGACTGCAGGTCTGCCCTTCCCAACCCCTCATCACCCGGTGCCCTATCTGCCCTTTCTGGGAAATCAGCATGCCCCAAACCACTGTCCAGTTCCTCCGCCCCGGGGAGTCCACAGGTCAGGTGAGGCTGCAGCCCCAGCCTCCCCAGACTCCTGGTAGTGCCCACAGGGGGCATCCAGATGACAGTGGGGCCTAGGACGGAGCTTAGGAGAGCAGGTGGGACTATGTCAGCCTGGGTGCCATTTGAGGAGCCTAAGGCGTCTAGGCGGGGGCACGCAAGAGGCTTTGAAAGGAAGGGTTTGGGGCTCAAGAGAGGTAGTAGGAGCTGGGATACTGTGGAGACAAACGCCTGCCCCAGGAGAGCCAGAGAGCCAGCAAAGGAGGGGGCAAACCCATGGAGCAGGATCGAAGAAACTTCTAGAGAATGAAAACAGTTTCCTGCCCTAGGCCCTGTCACTCATTTGGTGCTATCTTTTTACTCCTGAGGAACTTTCCCTGACTAGTTTTCAAGCTGGTGAAGGATGGGGCCCAGATTTTCTGGGCATCTCCTGAGAGGCCTAGCCGAAGCTGGTCAGGGTCACCACGATGATCCTTTTAGCCTAAAAAGTACATTGGCTGGGGCGCCTGGGTGGCTCAGTTGGTTAGGCGACTGCCTTCGGCTCAGGTCATGATCCTGGAGTCCCGGGATCGAGTCCCGCATCGGGCTCCCTGCTCGGCAGGGAGTCTGCTTCTCCCTCTGACCCTCCCCCCTCTCATGTGCTCTCTCTCTCATTCTCACTCTCTCAAATAAATAAATAAATCTTTATCTTTAAAAAAAAAAAAAAAAAAAAAGTACATTGGCCGCAGTCTCCCCACCCCCCGTGGTTGGCAAGGGGCTGCTCAATCTTGTAGCTTGTTCAGCAGCCCACCGCGGTATTGCTGGGTGCCCAGGGAGCCCCAGCAGGTACAGCCACGTGAAGACTGGTGGAATGTTCTGGTCCGAGGGACCAGCTTGAAGCACGTTTGTCCCGGTGGTCTGGGCTGAGCTGACACCAGTCAGTGGGAAGGGCAGGAGCAGGGGCCCAGTCTCCTCTCGGCCTCCCTGGGCCTCAGGCTGGCTCCCAGAGCCTTGGGCCACCCAACACAGGCGTAGGTCTCATTCCGGCCTGAAGCCGAGGCCCCTCCCCACCTCATCGTGGGCTGGGTCAGGGGGCAGAGACACCGCACTTAGAGCCTCTTGTCATTGTGTCATTAGCGAGTCCCTTGCCGATGAGGGCATTGTCAGGCAGGTTCACTGATCTTTTCTTAACGTGGAAGTTTGCCATAATTTAGTCCTCCATCCTCCAATCATCGTGGTTTATTTTTTATTGTACTTACATGATACGAGGAAAAGGTAATGGATTCCTCCCATGCTCAGCATTCATGTCCCTCCGTCGTCACACCCCAATACCCGGGGCCCCACGAATGTCCCTGGGGGGTCTTGGTGCAGCAGCCGGCCCTGTGGCCGTAGATGGCCTCAGCGAGAGGACCTGGCAGCCCGTGCTCAGGCCGCTGCTGGCCAGCAGCTCCTCACGGACGTGGCATTCCTAGATCATGCCCTGCCGTGGACCTCTTACAGTGAGGCTGGAGAGCGGGCTCCCTATAACCCTGCAGCGTGGCAGTCCCCTGAGGGTCTTGCCCGGGAACACGTGTGGGATTTTGCCTGGCCAGGACCCTGCGTCCCCCTGCCCATCTGTGGTATCTCCTGGTCACCCCCTCTCAGGGTTGCCGTCTCCCGGCGATGCTGTTGGTTCATCTTGGGACTGGTTGTCAGCATCCTCTGCTCTCGTTCCGTAGCTGCAGCTTTCTCCTGTGAAACTGTCCGAGCTCCATGCAGATCTGAAGATGCAAGAAAGGGATGAATTCGCCTGGAAAAAGCTGAAGGCCGAGGGTCTCGACGAAGATGGAGAGAAGCAGGCCAAAGTCACGCGCAGCCTCAGTGGTACCTGTCTTTCCTATTGAGCGCGGTGGGGGGCTGCGGTGGGGGCGGGAGGGGAGCAGGGCCGCCCCGCTGCAGCCCATGCCGTGGCTCACCTCCGAGGAGCGACCAGCCTTGGCCACAGCTGCTGGGCTGTTTTGCGAGGCTCTTGGCAGACTGTGGGGAGAGTCAGGACGGGTGCTGGGTTCAGTAACGCACAGCAGCTGAGGGCCCTGCAGCGACTTGGCCCAGGAGGGAGGCCGGGGCACCCAGTCTCCCGTGGGCACCTCGAAGAGACAGTAGGGATGTTCCCAGGGTCGGGAAGTTATGGGGAAGCAGATTTCAGATCATCTGTAATGAAAATAACTTCCTAACAGAGTGAAATGTGTTGAGATGGGAAGTAGTGAGCTGCTTGTTACTGTGGGTATTCAAGACAGAGCAACTGTCTGCCCAGCTGCCCATTATGCAAAAGACATGCATCCTCAGGACGGAGAGGTCTCTCGGGCCCCCCTTTTCCGCCTCCCTCCCGTGGCAGCGTCAGGCGCGGGGCAGGACTCCGAGCTCGCTGCCCGGACGCCCCCGTGCACTCCACCTCAGCTGCGTCTCGGGGAAGCTGCTCCCGCGCGGACGGGTCTTGCTGTCGTCCTGTAGCGAAGAGCGGCGAGTAGAAGTCACGTCCCCATCCCGCCTGCTGGCGCCCTGGCCTGCCACCCGCCCCGGCACGCGGGCACGCCCTCGCCAGTATGAGCCCGCTGTAGCTCCCCGCGGAGCCCGGCGTCGGGGCTCAAGTAGCCACGGCTCAGTGGCCACAGGTGTAGCCGGACCCAGAGTCCGCCCTGCAGCCCACCCACCGTGCCACACGCTCACGGGGCCAGACACTGGCTTCCTCGGACACGGCACCCCGTGGAGTGCGCGTTGTCTGTAGTCACAGGAGTCCCTGAGACGGAATGCTATACGTCCACTCAGGCCTCTTTGAGGCACTTGTCCCTAGGCACAGACAGGTGACAGAGCCTCAGAGAGGGTGAGCAACTTGTCCATAGTCACCACTTGAGCACAGCAGAGTTTGAATCTGGGCTTTTCTGACTCAGCTGGTGACGTCTTCCCAGCTCCCCTGCATCCCTTACCGTCAGACCTCATGAGACACCTACGTGTTGTTCAGGTCAAGTTGTGTATCTGCTTCTGGGGTGAGGACAAAGGTCTACTGCTGTTTCATATGGGCTCATTCTAGAATGATGAGACACATGCAAAACAGGACAAGATAGCAGAAGGCTCAGGTAGACAGAGATGCGGGATCATTGCACCCAGCTGGAATGTTTGGGGGCCACTCCAAAGGGCCAGGACAGGAGCCTGACCTGGAGATACCCCCGAGGAAAGAAGGCTCTGGAGGAACCCAGAATCCTTTGTATGTCGTCCTTTCTGGAAGGAACCGGCCCCCAGTGGATGGCCCGGGGCCAAGACCAAGGAGCATGAGGGCGTAGAGAGGTCAGCCAGCTCCCGTCTCCCTCCCTGGGGCACATTCTCCCTGAACTCGCACTGCCAGCCCGTATCCTCCTGGGCATGGCTTCCAGCCCGGTGTCTGAGTCCGGGTCCCAAGTGGAGCCATCTGTTTTCTGCTCGGTGGTGTGGGCGTCCTAGGTGCCAGGGTGACATGGCAGAAGACTCCAGAGACTGGGAAGCTGGAGCACCACAGCAGACCCTCTTGAGCACTTGTCCCTCACCAGGCAGCTGGCCGTCTCCTGGATGTGCCCTGTGCGCGCCCACATTCCCTCAGTCCCCCACCCCAGGACCATTGACAAGGCCGAGCCACACTGAGGGGACCACAAAGTGTGGGGTCAGACCAGAAAGGAGACGTGAAAGGGAGGACCCGGGTGTAACCAGGTCTGTCCTAGGCCAGGCAGCAGGGCGGTCCCCCGGCCATGCACCAGCACCGTGGGAAATAGGCCACATTGGGCCCACCTTGTCCGGGCCAGTTTTGATGGAGAAGCCTCTGTCTCAGGATGGGTCTGCTCTGCTGCCCAGGCCGGCCACCCTCACCCTGTCCACCACGGTGTCCCCCACGTGCACACCCAGGGAGTGCCGGGCCCAGTGTCCTCAGCGAGACTAGAAGAGGCTGGGCTTGCAGCTCTGTGGGGCTTCTTCTAGCTGGAGTGTTTGTTTCTGGCTCCGGTTCATGCTGAACCCAGACGGCTGGAATCCAGAGCCTTCCGCCTTCTAGGCTAGTGAACGCACCCTGAGACGAGTGTGACTGCCCTCTGAGGGCATCTGGTGCAGCAGCAGACTTGGAAGGCTGGGGCCAGGCAGAGCCCGATGAGCTAGTTATCCCTCCGCGCCCTTCTTGCTGCTCCTCCCCGGGCTCATACCCCTCCCCGTACTCGGACTGTTCGTGTGTCTGGAGTGCAGAGCCTGGGGGTCCCAGCAGGCAGTGGCCGGGACTGGAGTAACACCTCCTGTGTCTCTCCCCTAGTGATCCTGGCCAAGTACGGCCTGGACGGGAGGAAGGACGCCCGGGCCGTGAGCAGCAACTCCCTCAGTGACCCCACCGAGGAGGACAGCCTGGAGGACCCCAGGCTGGAAAAGCTGTGGCACAAGGTACTCCCCGGTGCTTCCCATGAGCCCCAAGGTGTGCACCCTAGCGTTGAGAGTTAAGGGGGGCTGCTAGGGGCTGCTTCTGCACAGGACCCTGTTTCCAGAGGGACTCTGGGGGCAAAGCTTTCCTCTTGGAACCATGAGGCTCTTCTTCTGTGGTCGTGGTCCCTCCCATGAGGCTTCCCTGCCTTCCCCGCCCTCTCAGAGAAGGAATTCTGTGTGGCATGGAGCTGAGCCTCGAATGACCAGAATGGGCTGGACGATCTGTAAACAGCCAGGCTAGTGGTGGCCCGTGTGTTGTATGGTGTCCACTTAGTTTTGGGTCGGAGCTGTCTGGTTCAGAAAGGTGTGCTCAGAGTGCGGGCTGGGTGTGTGGGGGCTGGCCTCGCAGCATCTGGTCTCCTGTGGGGTGCAAACCTCAGGTGGGTGCAGGCAGTCTGTGGGACCAGGTGGTGGCTTGAGCTGGCTGCGGTGTCACTCACTCCACAGCCCCTGATCCCCCAGCTCCTGTCCAGGTTCTGTCTGGACCACACTGAGTAGGGCCGAGAATCAGAATTCTCGCACCAGCCCATCGTCCTTTGTCCAAGGGGTGGGGCTGGAGCAGGAGGGAGGGCGGGTCCACTGTGGAGGGGACCCTGTGGCCAACAGGCTGAGTCCCGGACCTGCGTTCTTCGTGAGTCCGCGCACGGCCCCGCAGGGCAGGTGGATGACCACGTGGTGACTGGCTTGAGGTCCCTCCCAGGAGGGGATGCTGCCCCGCCCTGTTGGGGATCCTGCTGTTCCCACACTTTGATGGCTGTCACCTCTCCATGGAGCCTGGCGACAGGTCCTGCTACGGCCCCTAGTTAAAGGGTCATCAAGGCGACAGTGCACTGAGCGTTTCCCGCAGGAGCGAGGGTCCTGCCTGATCTGAGGGGATGCTCAGCAGTGGCCCCCGTGGAGTCACGGCAAGCGGCCTGGAGGGGGTCACCCTGGGGCGTGGGCAGGCTCGCAGTGTGTTCACTCCTCCCAGGCGAAGACCTCGGGGAAGTTCTCCAGCGAGGAGCTGGACAAGCTGCGGCGGGAGTTCGAGCACCACAGGGAGAAAGTGCGCGAGTACAACGTCCTGCTGGAGACACTGAGCAGGACCGAAGGTGCCCCCGCCCCGCCCTCCTGCAGGTGGCCCCGGGGGGGGGTGCCCTCCCTCCGTGTCCTCCCAGTTTCTGATTGGGACTCCCCTGTGGGGGCTCATGGGGGCGCCTCTGACAACACGAGCGTGCTGGTCAGATGCTGTGACGTGGGTCACGTCCCCACACAGACACGGATGCCACCCCAACCCGTGGTCTTGCCCTCAGGAAGTCAGCAAAGCGGGAGGTGGGGTGCAGGGTCACTGGGGTCGGCCCGGGGCGTTTCCGCTCCAGCAGGGGCATCCCTGGCAGCGGCTCACGGCGCCTGTTGGGCACAGAAATCCAGGAGAACGTCATCAGCCCCTTTGACGTGAGCCGCGTCAAGGAGGACGTGCTGCACAGCAAGCATGCAGAGCTCAAGGACCGGCTGCGGGGCATCAACCAGGGCTACGACCGCCTGCGCAAAGTCAGCCACCGGGGCTACGACGCCGAGGCCGGTGAGCACCCGCGTTTGGGCATCACAGCCGTGCGTCCCACGCCATCCCGTGGCGGGCCGCTGTCTGCTCCGCTCCCACCCTGGGCCCCGTGCTAGAGCCGTGTTCAGGAGCTTTCTCTGCCAGGCTGCCCTCTCCCTCTGGCTTCTTACCCGTTCACGTGTTCTCCGCCTGGGCTTACGGAGCGTGGATGCGGCAGGTGCTTCTGCACCTGGGGATGCGGCAGATCAGGAGACATGGTGCTGGGGCTGCCCGCTGCGCCGCTGCCCCTCCCCACCTGAACCACCCCCTTCCAGGAGCCACACCCAGCCAGCTCCTCAGTTTCTCCCGTGGTCTGCCGAGTCCTTCCGGAACACTCTCCACGAGCCTTTGGAGGGCCCTGGGCAGGAAGGGGACAGCTGAGAGAGGAGGTGTTGGAGCTGGGAGCTAGTGGCATGCCCGCGGGTGGGCAGCTCCGACCAGCTCCCTCTCTCCTCCAGGGACGGAGAGGTGGGTGGCCCAGGTGGGCACCCATCACCCATGTCCGCTCAGGAGTGCTGGCTCAGGTCAAGGGGTCCTTTCCATGTGGTTGGTTTTGCTCTGGAGCCAGAAGGACGGGCAGTGGCCTAAGCTTCAGCCCGGAACTGTGGTAGAT
Organism: Neomonachus schauinslandi; assembly: GCF_002201575.2. NCBI lineage: Eukaryota > Metazoa > Chordata > Mammalia > Carnivora > Phocidae > Neomonachus > Neomonachus schauinslandi. The sequence goes on from NC_058404.1 coordinate 201,332,444, forward strand.
TGGCAGTCCTGGCCCAGAGGCCCCAGGGAACCCCGCCATCCCGACTCCCACCGCCCCTCCCCCACTGAGGTGGCTCTACAGTGGGCCCCTCCCTCTCAGGTGCGGGCCAGTGAGCGTGTCGCCGAGGCCAGGTTCCAGCGGGGCCCTGAGCCACACACTGAACGTGCACGAGAACAACACTGTTCGCTTCCAGACGGCACTAGACAGCTGAACGCGTGCGTGCGAGCACACAGCACGTATCCGTGTGTGTGCGTCCCGACGCTCACACTCTCAGTGTCGTCAGGGCCCCTGGGCATCATGGGACGCCGCCACACAGTCACTGGGACTGTTTCCGCTTTTCTGCCAGAGTTCGAGGAACCCCGAGTGATCGATCTGTGGGACCTGGCCAAGTCCTCCAACTTCACTGAGAAGGAGCTGGAGTCCTTCCGGGTAAGGAGGGTGCTGGCTGACACTGGCTCACGTTATTTGGCAACATCTCTTCTGTTGAACTTGGTACTAACTTGGGAAAGACTGAACCGCAGTGTGAGTGGCAGACCAGCGTGTTCACGGGCCTCTTTCCCTGCGCCCTGCATCCCTCTGCCGTGCTGGTGGGCAGCCATGGGGGACTGCCGTGCTCGCGTCTCTGTGGACGGGGCTGGCCTCCGGTGAAGGGAGGGCCTGGCTCCAGCTCCGGGTGTGTGGGCTGTGAGGACGGAGGGCTGGTGCAGAAGCACGCGGGTCGAGAACAGCGGACCCCGCGTGGGGCTCTGGCAACAGGCCTGGAGGGAAGGGCCTTTGAGTTGCCGGAGTGTTGCCTCAGGGGGTCGTGCTGTCACCAGGCTGCTGCAGGCCAGGGGGTCAGGGATCAGAAGGGTGTGGGCGGGAGGCTGCCGTCGGCTAGGACAGGAGCCCGGCATGGGGGCTCTAGCTGGGGCCTGGGGAGCGAGACGTCATTCTGCCATGTGGGTCCCGGAGGCCACTGCGGAGCTCACGCACGGTGGTTGGGCCCACGGTCATGGGGGCAGGGAGGGTGGAAGGGGGACAGCCCGTGTGGTGGAGGGACGCGGCCCCTGAGGAGTCACCGGCAGGTGGGAGAAGCAGGGCCACAGGGCAGGAGACAGCAGCAGGGACGACAGTGGTGTCCAGCAAAGGTCCCCGTATCAGCGTCTGTCTGGAGCGCAGCCCAGTTCACAGGGATGTGTGTTGTCGGCCCTCGTGGCCCCTGGGCAGCCCACTTAGCCCCGCTCTGGAGGTCTGGAGGAGGTCACAGCTCAGCCAAGACCAGGATGCGGGGGCCCGGCCAGCGAGACCGACCCGAGACCACCATGCAGGCAGGAGGGGGGTGGGAAGGGCAGTGCCGCAGAGCCTCCCCGAGGTGGTGGCTGCTGCAGGTGGGACAGAAGGCCGTGGGGACGGCGGAGAGCACAGTGCAGCGCAGCCGTGGCTGAGGCCCCAGCCCAGGTGTCAGGCTGGACGTGGGCTCAGAGCGAGAGGGAAGCAGGTTCACCGAGGGGCGGGGGCGCGGCAGGCTGGGTGCCAGGCATGGAGCTGTCCTGCTGTGGCAGAATTTCTGGCGGGGAGGGGCGCGCTCCTTCCACATGCGCTGCTGCATGACGGGGGCAGCAGGGATGGCGCCCTGGAGCTGTCCCGGACGAGTCGTATGGTGAGGGCCGAGGGGCGTGCGCCCTGTCGCCCAGCCCCAGGTGTGCGGCGGCCACCCGTGTCCTGAGGGGATGGGGAGGTTTGCTGGGGACCCCGGAGTGGCACAAAGAGGCCGATGGGGGACGTTGGGCTGTTGAAACATTATTCTAGGAGGAGCTTAAGCACTTTGAAGCCAAAATTGAAAAACACAACCACTACCGGAAGCAGCTGGAAATCTCTCACCAGAAACTGAAACATGTGGAGAGCCTCGGGGACCGGGAGCACGTGAGCCGGAACAAGGAGAAGTACGCCGTGCTGGAGGAGAAGACCAAGGAGCTGGGCTACAAGGTGCGCGCAGCCCTGCGTGTGCGCCGGTCCCCGCTGTGCGGACGGCAGGTGGCCGTCTGGCCTGGTGGCGCCTGGTCCGCTCCCACGGGGGCCGGGCCATCCCCTCCGGGCCTGTTCAGAGCTGCGGGACAGCTGTGCCCCCAGCTTGTGCCCTCAGCCCGTGACCCCGCTCGGGGTGCGTGAGGGAGCAGCTGTGACACGTCCGCGTGTGCACAGAACGACGGTCCCGAGTCCTGTGCGGTGTGCGTGGAGGCCACGTTTCCCCTCATGCGAATGCAGACCATCCCAGGGCGGCGGCAGGGGGCCGAGCAGAGTGGGGTCACTCCAGGGCTGGTGAGGTCGTTCGCGGTGACCCGCAATTCAGGGGCACATACAGGCACAGAAGTCGGGCTCTTCCTGCAGAAGGTTCGGGGTCGGACCGTGCGGGGGGGAAGAAGCGGTCGGGCAGCGTGGACGCTGTGAGGGGCTGGTGGTAGGGGCGGAAGGACGCACAGAACAATCTGGAAACATGAGGTGGGTCGTCTCTAGAGGGAGCAGGGGAGGAGGGACCCTCTTGTGCATCTGACTCTGGAGCCACAGGGATGGGCTAGCCATTCAAACACCCAAACCTAAAGTGACACGAGGCCAAAGGGCCACAGAGGGGGGGCGCGTGGGTCCGTGCCCGGCTGGCAGCCTGTCGGGGAGAAGGCAGGCACCCCGCACGGGAGGCCGGCTCCAGAGTGATGCCGCGGGCTGGGTACTTGCAGAGGGGAGTCCGGCTGTGCCGGAGAAGGGGCGGGCGTGGGGTGCTCTCTGCCTCACTGCCCTGGTGGGAGCGCGGGTTCAGCAGACGCTGGCCTCTGTCGGGGCAGGGAGGAGGGCAGCCAGGTGGCATCTCTGTTCCTCGCCTTTGCGGAAACGGCCCTGCGTCCTCTGTCCGCGCGTCCTCTGCCCCGCGCGGTTGGTTTCTAGCGGGCGCTCGTGTTCTAGTTGGCGTGGAGCTACTTTTGTGATTGATCCCTGTTTCCTGGTGGCGAACTTGCAAATAAGAAAAGCGAGGAGCTCAGGAGTTTTCCTCCTAAGGCCGTGTGTATCGTGATGTTGGGCAGGTGGCGGCTGGGTTGACGCTGTGCCTTGTTTTCAGGTGAAGAAGCATTTACAGGACCTGTCGGGCCGCATCTCCAGAGCTCGCCACAACGAACTCTGAGGCCGCAGGAGCCCGCCGGAAGAAGAAGGAAGAAGCAGGGCGCCGGGGGTCTGCCTCAGCACGGCCCAGGGGCTTGGGGCGGCGCTGGGCACAAACAGGACCTTGGGGGAGGCGTGGCGGGGACCGGCCAGGCATCCTTGACGCGGAAGAACCGCTCCGACCCCCCGGGGGCCCGACGAGCGGAGCGTCAGACGTGCGTGAATCTGCCGCTGCAACGCTGTGTCTTTAAAAACACGTCTCACGGTCTAAATCGTCAGTGGTCCGACCTGTCACTCAGCGGTCTCTGCGTCTGCGTCTTGCTCCTCTTCCACCCCTGCACCCCACTCCCCGTCTTCTCTGCTGCGTGACACAGCGGGGGAGCCGAGGGCCTCCCAGGGCCACAGTCCCCCGGGTTTGACCCGCGAGAGCAGGGAGGAGGTGAACTTGGGGGGCAGGGGTGACCTCTGGCACAGGCCTGGGGCGGGCTCACAGTGGCCCCACTGGCGTCTCCCTGCCCACCTGAGGTTGGGCCCGGAGGTCTCCATGTCCAGCGAAGGTGGCTGATTGTCTCACTGAGGTGTGACAGCTCCACGGGGACCCTTCTCTGACTTCACCGTAGGCGGTCCATGTGGGGGTCTGACACAGTTCCCAGGTTTGAACCTGGAAGAGGCTTGACCCCAGCGCTGCACTCGGCATCGACCACATCCCGGCCTCGGCTGGCATGTTGGGATCCACCAGACAGCTTTCCCATGAGCCATTATTCTAAGAATCAAGTCCAAGGGGGCTTGTGCTAGGACTTCGCGTGTCAGGATGCGCTGAAACCAAGCCGGGAGGTGGCCCCCCTCCTCCCTGGGCCACTGGGCATGGGCGGGCCTTCCTGCCGTGCTCCCGAGGCGTCCACGTACGTCATGCCTGCCACTGACCGGGCGGCTGGTGTGTCCCTCGCAGCAGGCCCTAGTGCGCATGGCTGTGGCCCAGCCTGATGGGCGGGGCAGCATGACGACAGCTTGGGTGGAGGCCGAGGACCAGAAAAGGGCTCGTTGCCCGGCTTCCACAGAGCTGCCTGTGGGGCTCCGAGCTCCAGCCGTGCACTCATGTTCTGAGTGCCCCTGTGTGGGGTGCAAGGCCTGGGAGGAGGTCAGGCCCAGGACAGGGAGGCAAACAAAAGCAGACACTTGACTCAGTTTACCATTTCAGGAACTGACAACTAGAGGGAGCTCTTGGCCTCCAGACATACCAGAGAACCAGACGGGTCTTCATGATTTGTCATTGCCTCTGCCTCTGGAGACAGCAGGTACCGTGGCAGGCCCCCAAGCCAGAGGCCAGTGGCCACACTGCTTTTAGATTCCAGGTGATCGCTGTGAAGGGAAACACGGATTCATAAAAGGGCACAAGACGCCCATGGCTCAGTGAGTCCTCCCGAGCAAGTACTCTGGAGCCCACCCCCAGGTCAACAAGTAGAGGTTACCCAGATCCTAGGATACCCCCACGCTCCCCTCTCCTATAGCTGACCACTCGGCTTGTGTCCCCCCCAAGCTCATATACTAGAACCCAGTTCCCATGGTGAGGGTGTCAGCATTGGGACTTTCGGGTAATTAGATCATGAGGATGGAGCCCTCAAATAGGATCAGCGTCCTAAGAAAAGTCCCCAGAAAGATCCCTGGCCCGCAGGGAGCAACAAGTCCATGTCTGCGTACCGGGAAGCAGGCCCCCGCCAGACCGAATCTGTGGGCACAGTGATTGCTTCCGGCCCCCCCAGTCTGAACTATTAATGCCGCCTCAACGGACCCCGACAGACCCACGTTCTTGATGAGTCAGGTTGGATTTCCCTGTTAGGAAATTACAGCGACCAGGTGGGTGTGTCGGGGTGGGGCGTCTGCTTCTAGGCCCTTCGTTGGTGAGACTCAGCCACGTTGTCTAGCGGACCCGTGCGCCTCTTCAGTGCCCGGTGCCGTCCCATTGTATGAAGGTACGACGTTTCAGAGCTGTATCCGATGTTGGGTAAGAACACGGCTGGGAGTGCCGTGGTGAAGGGTCCTATGTGTGCACGCTCGCGCGTGCGCGCACACGGCTCCCAGGAGTCACAGAGACGGTCCTACGGAACGCACGTTCATTCCGACACAGGACGGTCCCGACTGGTTTCACGGAGGGCCTGCATCTGCCGCCAACCCGCAGGATGGCACGAGGGCCCTCGGTCTCCGGTCTGTAGTCATCGATGTTCCGGCTGCGGGTTCGCGGTCTCCAGCCGTGGAGTTGCTCGACTCCCAGGTTTGGGGCGACTGAGCGGTGAGGAGGGAGTGCTCACAGAGGCACGGGTGCTCGGTGTTGTGCTCCGCATGTGCTGACGGCCGTGGGTGCCCGAATGGCTGTCCCCAGAGCAAGCCGTCCACCTGCCAGGCCGCCGCCGGCTTTTCTCACCACAGCTCACTTGTGCCTGTCCATGCATTTCACACGCAAGGGATCGGGCCATGAAGATGTGTTCGCGTGTCTGGCGTTTTCCACTCGGCATCTGTGTGTTAAGTCCAGCCATGGCGTGTACTTGCAACGGACTCGGTTCATTGCTGAAGGGCGTCCTCGTGCGGGGATGTCACCTGTGGTGAATCCTGCTTCCTGACCGACGCCCACTTGTTTCCTTGTGTTCTGGCACCATTTTTCATACAGACCTTTTCCTCTGTTACTTGGTTCGGTGCCTTTGTCAAAACTCAGGTGAGCGTACAAGTGTGGCTCTGTATCTAGACTATTCTACGCTCTCACTGTCTTGATTACAGTAGCTTTAAAATAAAGCTTGGAATCGGGTGGTATGCATTTTCCTCTTCTTTTTAAAGATTCATTGCAAGCATTTTGCATTTCCATATATATCTTAGAATCAGCTTCTCATTTTTTATAAAAACGACTAGAATTTTGACAGGGATCGCCTTAACTATGTAGCTCACTTTGAGGAGAATCGACATCTTAGTATCGAGTCTTGTGAGCCTTTCTCGTCTGTACCCGCTTGTTTAGCCCGTCTTGCATCTCTCTGTACACAGAGCCTGCATGTTTTCACGAGGTTCATTCCTAGGTGTTTGATGTTTTATGCTATTGGCACTCATATGTTTCATCGTGCAGTTGCTTTCACATGCTGACCTTACGTCCAGTGCCCCAGATCCCGGCTTATCTGCACGCTTGCTCATGTCCCCTGCCAGACGGCAGTCTCGCTTCTCCTCCCTCGAGTGCTGTGCCTTCTCCATGCACACTGGCCGGCCTGTCCAGCCCAGTGTTGAGCAGCAGGGCAGAGGGGGGCGTCCCTCTCTTCCAGCCTTCATGGAACACATTCAGTCTTCCAGTTAAGTGTCACATGAGCTATGATGGAGTTTTATGGATGCTTTTATAGATTGCAGGGGGGTCTATCCCAGCTTGCTAGGAGTTTTTTGTGAATGAGTATTGAAAGTTGTCAAGTGCTTTTCGAGCATCTATTGAGATGATCGTAAAGGTTTGCTTCTTGATTGAGTTACTGTGGTGAACCTCGATGATTTCCAAATGCTGAAATAACCTGCATTCCCGGATGGACCCCACTGGCCATGAAGACAGTCCTTCCTCTGCACAGCTGGATTAGCTTTGCTGATGCTTGCCTAAGGATGTTTGTTTATACCCCTCTGAGGGACACTGGCCCGTGGTTCTTGTTGTCCTCACATGTAGTCTGTCCCGTTTGGTATCACATTGGACTGAGATGAGCTGGAAGTGCCCCTTGCTAGGCTCTGCTGTGGTGTGTGTGGACTTGGCCTTTTTTCTTCCTTAGTGTGCAGCAGCCTTTGTGGGCGGACCACCTAGGCCGGAAGTGCTCCTCATGCTAGAGTTTTGTCAGTTTTTAAAACTAGATACAAGGCTGTTTGGATTTTCTAATACTTCTTGTGTCTTTTTTTTTTTTTAAGATTTTATTTATTTATTTGACAGAGAGAGAGAGACATAGCAAGAGAGGAAACACAAGCAGGGGGAGAGGGAGAAGCAGTCTTCCCAATGAACAGGGAGCCCAATGCGGGCCTGAGCCAAAGGCAGACGCTTAACGACTGAGCCACCCAGGGGCCCCTCTTGTGTCTTTATATGTTTGTCAAGGAATTGTATCTGAGTTGTTAAAACAATTGGTGTAAAGTGTTCTCTTCTTAATGTCTGTCAGATCTGTGGTGATGCCCCCTTTTTGTTCCTGGTGTTGGTAACTGCTGCTCCCCTTTTCCCCCCAGTCAGTCTAGCTTAGGCTCTGTCGAGTTTTAGACCTTTTCCCCCAGAACCAGCTTCAGCTTCACTGATTTCCCTCTGTTGTTCGCTAGTTTTCTTTCATTGGCTTTTACTCTCTGTTTCCTTTCTTGTCTCATTTTTGTTTAATTTGCTGCCGCTCTGCCAGCTTCTCACCACAGAAGCTCGGGTCACTAATGAAGAACACAGATGGATGGACTACACAGTCAGCAAGCATGATCTGTTCATGCCCTTTAGAGAAAACATGTTCTTAATACATACAGAACATTTTAAAAGCTGACTGGCCCAGGGCACAAAGCAAATTCCAGTAACTCAGCAGCAAGGTTAGATGATACGGATCACATTCTTTAACCTTACTGCAAACAAGGAGGGACTCGGTAATGAAAAGACAACTAAAATAAGTATATTCAGGAACTTTAGGGGCGCCTGGGTGGCTCAGTCTGTTAAGCGTCTGCCTTCAGCTCAGGTCATGATCCTGGGCTCCTCGCTCAGTGGAGGGTCTGCTGCTCCCTCTGCTTCTCCTCTGCCCCTCCCCCAGCTCATGTTCTCTTTCACTCACTCTTTCAAATAAATAAAATCTTTTTGTAAAAAAAGTATATTCAGGAACTTTAAAAATACACATGGACCAAAGAAGAAATGACATTAGAAGTTAGAAAATACTTTTAATTGAATGCTAGTGGAAATACTACACACCAGTTTTGGGGGCTGTGGTCAGGGGGAGCTTCTGGGGGAAATGTGCAACCACAGATGCACTCGACAGGAAAGAACAAGGGGTTTCCGACTCCAGGGATTAACTCACTTAAAGGAGCCCCTGCACTGGGGATTACACCCCTCTCCTGAAGAGCAGTGGAAATCTGAGCCTGCGAAGGTATGACCAAAGGCAAAAGGGACCACAGGAGCCCAGGAAGGCTGTGCAGTGTGAGACTGCGCATTACCCCAAGAACATGGCCATCCAGGCACCCTGGGTTCAGGGCCACAGGCTGGTATAAGGTGGGTGTCTAAAGGGAGAGCCTCCCTATGAACCTGGACCCCTTCCCCTGCCCCAGGAAAGGGGGTCTGGCTGGCTCCTGGCAGAGAGGGTGGAGACAAGAGGGCCAGCCCCCATAACTTGGCCCTGGGCCTCAGGCCACAAACAGTGGTTCTGGTGCTTCTGGATTGGCAGAAGTGAAAGACCCCTCTCTGGAAGAAATTGTCATCCTTCTCAAACAAACCCAAGCATAAATGTTCACAAACTGACTTTGAAAATAACCAGGCACAGAAGACAGCAAGACCCCATGAGTGAGAACGCAGGGGTCACAGCTCAAGCAGCCCCACGAAGACACGAGAGATCAGAGGGACCAGTGACGACTGTAACACATGATAGAGCAGTCCCGCTCAGTGTTTACAGAATACAGGACAAACTCAAAAAACAGTTTCCAAGAACAGGAAGCAAGAGAATCACGTAACAGATTCAAAGAACCAAACAGAACCTCTAAATTCTGGAGGAAAGAACTAGAAACTTCTAGTTTGAGGAGAGAAATTCTCTTCGATAAATGGAGTTGGAGCAACTTGTTAGGTTTGGGGGGAAAGTGGACCTCACACCACATTCAAAAAGTAATTTACAGTGATTCATAGACCTACATGTGAAAGCTAAAATTGTAAAGCTTCTAGAAAACAGGAGAGCATCTTTCTGACCAGAGGGTAGACAGAGACATCTAAAACAGGCCACAAAAGGCTCCAACCATCAATGATAGAGGAACAAAGATTGCATTTCCTCAAAATCAGAAACTTCTCGTCAAGATGTATCATTAAGAAAGTAAACCAACCAACCGGAGAATGAGGAGCGGTCACAAAGCCTGCGTCTGAGACAAGGCTCAGACCCAAAATTCTAAAACCCAGGCTTCTAATAGACACGGGAATTAAACAGGCCTTTCACTGAAGAAGGCCTCCAAATGGCCAATGAGCACATGAGAAGGTGCTCAGCATCATTAGTCATCAGAAAAATGCAAATGACTATAATGAGCCGGCACTCCACACCCATGAGGATGATTCGAAATAGGCCCCTACCAAGGGTTGGCTGAGGATGGGCACGTACTGGAACGCTCCTGTTGCTGGGGGAATGTGCAAAATGGTAAAGCCGCTGTGCAAAATGTCGGCAGTTTCTTTGTAAACATTTGCTCACCTGTGCCCTGCAGTTCCTCCTCTGATCACACGTGTTTCCAGGGGAGTGGAGGGTGTGTGGCCACAGAAGGCCCAACACAAGAAAACTGTCCAATCCATGTTCAGCTTCATCTCATTCACAACCAGAAACAAGCTAAATGTTCACTCACAGAACAGACAAAAAATCCTGGTATGTTTGTGTAATGGAATGGGTGCAGAGTCATCTGCATTGTTGGAGAATCTCAACATTCTGAGCCAAAGAAGCGAACTGTAAAAGAGACAGAATTAGTTGCTAGGGATGGCGATCAAAACAGTGGTCCCCTGGCACATGGGCGTTGCCTCCAAAGGGCTGGAAGGAAAGTCTGTGATGGGCAATGCCCTCTGCTCGTGGACAGTGGTGACATGGGTCATCCATGTGTGAAAGCGTGTCAAGCCATGCACATAAGGTTTGTGTGGCTTTCTGTTTGTAAGTAAGAAACTCCTCCGAGAGATAAAAGCGCGTCCGAGCAAGGACGGGGCGCCGTAAGAAGCCGCAACGAGCTCGGGAATGAACGTCTGATGGCAGAAGTGCAACCCCCGAAGACTAAGACATCAACGTGGAGGAAATCACACAAGGAACCACAAGAAGAAAGGGAAAATCATACACGAACTCCAAGGGCAAGCTGGTGGTTCGGCGGTCGGAGCAGGACCCAGGAGAGGCCAGAGAGGAGACGTCAAAATGTCCAAGAAAAGCCCCTGCAAGTGAAGAGCAACTTCACAGAACAAAAGGCCCCGGTAAGAGACGAAAGTAATAACTACAAGATTTAAAGGCGATGGAGGCAGAGACCGGGTTCCAAGTGTCGCAGGAAGAGAGGTCGGGACTCAGAATCAAGAATGGCGCGGGATGGGGCACCTGGGTGGCGCAGTCCCTGAAGCGTCTAGGCTGATATTCCAGAATTCAGACACTCAATCCAACCCCGTCTCCAGGGGCCCCCGGCCTCCAGCTGTGTGTGCAGTGCGGCCGCCCAAGGAGGGCCCCTGGGGGCAGAGGCGGAGGTAGGGAAGGGCGGTGGTGCAGGGTAGGTTGCAGGGGTCCTGGCCGGGGCACCTCTTACCTCTCGGCAAAGGCGGGGAGCCCTTCCTGGGCGCAAGTCGAGGGCCGGGTGAAACTGGTAACCGAAGCATTAGTAGGACTGATCCCAGCTGCAACCTGTCACCCAGACCTTTTCCTTCACCTTCACATTTCCCCGATTTCCCCGACTCCCCTTTGAGGAGGCGGATGTGAGGCTTGCCCCCTGCCCCCACCCCCTTCCCCCTCCGCACCCCCTTCCCCCTACCCCCGTCTCCTCCTCTGGCTGCCCCTTGAATAAACCCTTTTCTTGCTGCAAACTCCATGTCTCTGCTGCGCATCAGGCAGGTGGAACTTGTGTTCCGTTCCACAGGGTCCCTAAAACCTTCCTCCACAGCCACACCGTGCCACGTGGCCGTCCCCTTGTGGCAGCTGTAACAGCTCTGCCCAACGGCCCCCATGTGGCGCTGTGCCGCCCTTCCCAGCTCTGGAGGAAGGACAGGGGGCTGTCCCGCACTGCCTGGGTGGCTGCCACAGCTGACTACAGCTGGCCGAGCCCAGCGCCCCCGGGGCCTCCTGCGCTGGAGGGGGCCGCCCTCCACGGCCAAAGCACCAGATGCTTGTGGTGGCCTGGGCCAGGCCTGCTGAGCCCCTCAGGGAGCTATTCTTCATGAACGCCTAATACGTCCGGAACCCTGTTTCAGCCTTACAAAAACACAGCAGCCTTATTTCATTTTGAAAACAAGAGACCCCAGATGCCAGCCGCTCAAGGTTACTGGTAAGGCCCAGAACCCCAAGTTGCCTATCCAGAGTTGGTGTGCATGGACATCTGAGCCCCCTCCCACCCAGAGGGCAACCGCTCACTACTGGAACCCTGGACTGGGGTGTGCAGCCCATGCTTTGCTCCCCCCTTGTAATTTAAAAGGGAAGTCTGACTACCCCAGAATCTTGTCCAGGGCATGCTAGTGGGGGCCTTTTAGGCTTAGAATCTGACTTGCTTGCAGGATCAACCCTGAGGCCTTTGCATCCCAGAGGCTCAGGACTGGGCCTACTTCTGCCTTGCCTTGCAAGCTTCCCCAATAGTCAGGTGTCAGCTCAGAAGATGAGGCAAGGAAAAGGGTGCTGGTGCTCTGAAACCCATCAACCTGAGGGATCTCAGCTGAGGAGGAGAACATGAGTGTCAACCACTTACAGTAGCCTCAGACTCACTGGGTCCTTAGTGGATCGGGGTGGGGTGGGAGAGGGATGTGGATGGATGGTGGATGGATGGTGGATGGATGATGGGTGGTGGATGGTT